>NC_043010.1:37348764-37356264 GCF_006345805.1 Octopus sinensis
CCCACTACAAGGCAACTTGGGCAAGCGTATTTAAGTATATATAGTTTTGGGCCAACCAAAGCTTTGTGAGTGGATTTCATAGATGGAAATTGAAATAATCCTGTCATGTAATGTGTGTGTGTGTGTGTGTGTGTGTGTGTCCACCATCAATTGACAACTGGTGTTGGTGTGTTTATGTCCTTGTAACTTAGCAGAATAAGTGCCAGGTTTATAAAAAAAAAATATGTATTTGGGTTGATTCATTCAACTAAAAATTCTTCAAGGCGGTGCCCCAGAATGGCCACAATCTAATGATTGAAACAAATAAAAGACCAAAAATTAAGTACAATATTGTATCATTCTGAAATATGGGTGGTGAATACCCATGACTCATTGCTGTGCAATATTGTATTTTGTCCATGAAATTCTAGATGATAATATTGTGGTACTTCATGTTGGTATGTAATGGAGGCACATGGCCTAGTGGTTTGAGCAGCAGACATACAGTTGAAGGATCACAGGTTCAAATCTCAGACCGGGCGATGTGTGTGTTTACGAGCGAAACACCTAAGCTCCACGTGGCTCCGGCAGAAGATAATGGTGAACTTCTGCTGACTCTTTCGCCACAACTTTCTCTCAGTTTCCTCCTGCATCTAGCAGCTCACCCGCGATGGACCGGTGTCCCATCCAGGTGGGGAACCTATACGCCAATGAAGCTAGGCAACCAGCCCTTATGAGCCAGGCATGGCTTGAGAAGGAACAAACATGTTGGCATGTGATACTCTGGATTAGCAGAGACATTTGTGCACTATGGTGCATCCAGTTGCACAATGAACATGCAAACATGAATGCCCAAGCTATGTGTAGCCTGTTCATGGCATGGCATAGCCTTGCACTGCATTGGTGGTATTGATTATGTTTTTGTTTTAGCTTTTGATGTTTGACATTTGAATGTGATTTTGGTATGGCTCCTGGTACCCATAGCAAACACTCCACCCTCTCCCCACCCCCAAACCATCCTGCCTTCCTATCAACCCACCCCCACTCCCTCCACCCACATCCAGCTCTGCTTCACCATTTTTCTGTTTCACTTTCTAACCTGTTAAAGAATTGTCACAGTTCTATGTTTCAGCTTCCCTCTCCCCTAATCTCTACTTCCATATCATCCAAGCTGCCAGCCAGCAGTTATTTCTAAATGCAGAAATGACATTTCCACCCCAATTACTACCCACTTAATTCTTCTTCACCAGTCCTCCCTACTCTCCACCTGTATGTTTTTCTTTCTTTCCTTCTTTCTTTTTTTCCTCTTTTTTTTTGGTTTTTTTCTTTCTTTTTTTTTTTTAATGCTGACTCATGGCTAAAACCTATTTGCATTGTGATGCTAGCAGATGGCTAGCTAGTCATACACTTCCTGCTATCTTCCATACATTGTTCAGCCAATCATACACTTCCATTCACCTATCATTATCATGAAGATATCTGCTTTTTTTTTTTTTTTATAATCCAGTTTCTTCTATCTGATGAACCAGCTTGACATTGGGGGAAACTCCAGAGTAACAGTATCCACTGAGTCAACCTAAATAAATTACTGTACCCTTAATAAGTACATGACACCATTGTATCATGTACTTTTTCTCTTTAACTCCAATGGATGTGTGTTTAGGTATAGCTGTAACTTGAGTCCCAAGTGCACAATGTGTTGGGTAATGATTCTTCAACCCTAGCCTAAGGTCAACATAATTTATGTGAATGTCACTTAGTTTAACACATGGTTCTTATGTTGGCAGAGTCTTATGTGTCCAAAGCATTCAGACCAGCTGTTGGGTCTTAAGATAACTCCTGGATCATTGGTTTCTTCTTTTTCTTTTGTGCCCCACTCAGAGGGACCATGAAGAAGGTTTTGGGATTTATCATCATCATCACCTTCTTCTATCTGTTTTCCATGCTGGCATGGATTGGACGGTTTAACTGGGGCTGTTGAGCCAGCAGACTCTGCCAAGTTCCAATATCTGCATTGGCATGGTTTCTACAGTTGGATGCTCTTCCTAATGCCAACCACTTCACAGAGTATATCAGGTGACCTTGGTAAGGTCACCAAGTAACTTGCAAGGTAAAGATCCCTCCAGAAGAGGATGAGTTGTATTGAAGGAGATGGCTTTGTGCCATGCAATGAAAGGTTAAGCTTTGTTTTAAATTAATCATGCATTGTCTCATAGTTTTGAGATTTCAATGCTCTGACTGTTCATTTTGAGAATGACATTGTAGGGTAGGTGTAAGAAGCTGGATCTTGCCGGTTTCAATACAAAACAGGAAAAAAATTTTTGCCCAGATATGGCCAGTTTAAATGCTAAATGGTTAAAGGTGTTCCATAATCCAATAGTGAATCCATTCAAAGAATTTCACTGATTATTTCAGTAGAAATGTAAAGTAAACTTACATCATCATCATCATCGTTTAACGTTCGCTTTCCATGCTAGCATGGGTTGGACGATTTTGACTAAGGGCTGGCGAACCAGATGGTTACACCAGGGTCCAGTCTTGATTTGGCAGAGTTTCTACAGCTGGATGCCCTTCCTAATGCCAACCACTCCGAGAGTGTAGTGGGTGCGTTTTACGTGCCACCAGCACAGGGGCCAGTCAGGCGGAACTGGCAACAACCCCGCTCGAATCCTTTTACACATGCCACCAGCACAGGTGCCAGTAAGGCGAGTTTGGTAAAGATCACGCTCGAATGGTGCCCGGCGACTTTGGTAATGGATTTTTAGTAAACATGCATTTAGTATTGCTGTGAAAAGGAAACATTGCAGTTAAACCATAGTGCTCCCTCACCACACACACACACACTCTCTCTCTCTCTCTCTCTCTCTCTCTCAGCATTGTAAGAGATTGATGTATCTAGTTTCAGCCTTTATTTAAGCTTCATCAGTGTTTGGTTACATATTTTGGGCCGCAGAAAGAATAGCAGCATATATCTATTTCTAGTTTAACCCCTTTGAAACTAAATCATCTGCAATTGCCCCTGGTTCTATGACACAAGCTTTCAAAATTTAAAAGTAATCAAAATTAATACTTTCCATCAAAATATGTTAATTTATATTCCAGGTTAATTTTTTCAGGCATAGGCACAAGGCTTGAAATTTGAGGGGAAGGTGTTACTTCATTATATTGATCCCAGTATTGAAAGCACTCATTTCATTAACCCCGAAAGGATGAAAAGCAGAGATGGTCTTGGTGGAATTTGAACTCTCAATATAAAACTAGAAGAAATTGCTTCTAAGCATTTAAGAACTTATCAGTGATCAACTAGACTTGCATCCTGTTCTCATCAGTATACTGTGCAGCCTCCTAAGTATCGTAAAGCATTTTACTGTACCAGTTTCTTCCCTTGCACCTCTGGACTTTGGAATTCTCTTCAACATGACCTCCAGTCTTTTAAGTCTAATGTACATTGTCACCTTTTACTCTTTTATTTGTTTCAGCCATTTGACTGTGGCCATGCTGGAGCACCACCTTTAGTCGAGCAAATCGACTCCAGGGCTTATTCTTTGTTAGCCTAGTGCTTATTCTTTGTAAGCTTAGTACTTATTGTATCGGTGTCTTTTGCCAAACCACTAAGTTATGGGAATGTAAATACTCCAGCATCAGTTGTCAAGCGATGTTGGAGTGGGGGTCAAAGCCAGACACACGCATGTATATATGTATACAACGGGCTTCTTTCAGTTTCCGCCTACCAAATCCACTCACAAGGCTTTGGTCGGCCAGAGGCTATAGTAGAAGTCACTTGCCCAAGGTGCCACACAGTGGGACTGAACCCAGAACCATGCTTTCCGTCTAGAACCTATTGACTTTTGTCTAGCATCCATTTTATTTCAGCAGCGCTTACGTTTTCAGTCGTGTAAGGACCTTGTAACAAGCGTATGCTTTAAACGAAGAAAAAAAAAAGCATTTCGTGCAACTCTGCCAACTGGCTACCTTAGACTAGCCTTAATAATCCTTACTAATTTATCGACCCCAAAAGGATGAAAAGCAAAGTTGGCCCCAGTGGTGTTTGAACTCAGAACATGAAGACAGACGAAATACCACTCAACATTTCAACCAGCGTGCTAACGATTCTTCCAGCTCGCTACCTTTACATTATCCTTAATAATGAGTTATTTTACTAACTTCATCATTTTCAAAATTATTTCTTTCTTTATTGCCCACAGGGGGCTAAACGTAGAGGGGACAAACAAGGACAGAGAAGGGGAATAAGTTTATTACATTGACTCCAGTGATTAACTGGTACTTATTTAATCGACCCCGAAAGGATGAAAGGGTATTTCAACAGGAATATTGTAATGAAAGAGTGAACCACACACACACTGCCTACTTTTTCAAGGCAACAAGGTTAAATCCGTGTTTACTGCTTGTTCTGTAGTACTTGAGTTAAATAAGTGTGTGTGTGTGTGACAAAATAATTCTTTCTTGTAGGATAATGAGAAGTATTTATCTTGGTTCTTTAATTAGGTATCTTGTTCATCATGGTAGCTGAACCTTTTCACCTGCCTCTCTCAGCCAGCCATTCCATTGACAATCTTTGTTCTCATGAGGTGCTTATCTGTAGTGAACAGAGGAATGTTGTACAAACAAACAAGTGTGTGTATGTGCATATGTCTGTGTGTATGTTGGGTTTGTTGGTGTGTGGTGGGGCATTGAAGAATTCTTAGTCATTAATAGATTAATTAATTTCATGTGAATGATTTATCATTAGTGCATAGAACAATAGAGGTGTGCATGCACACACACACACACACACACACTCCATCATCATCATCATCATAAAAGTCTATTCCTGCATACCTGAACAGTCCTTTTCTCATCTTTTTTTGTAAGGTAATAAACCTTTTGAGACCTGACTTCGCAACTTCTTGTTGCTTCTTCAGAGTCTATCTCTCTTCTTCTGCCCATTCCTTCTACAGATACACCATTTAACAAGTTTTTACCCAAATCCTATCCTCCACATCACCTATCTGTACCAGCTCGATCTTTCCTCATACACACTACATCAGATTCCTCTTATACTCATTGACTCTCAATTCATTTATGTTCCATCATTCATACAAAATAATAATACATGAAAAGTTCCTGGCTTTGGGTAAAAGAAAATACAGGAGGATCACTTAATTATGATTCTATTCAACATGTTCCCCTCTCAAAGTCACACACGTATTGCAGCCGTCATTCAGTTTTTCTAAGCCCTGTAAAAGAACTCTGAGGGTTGAGCCTCCAGCCAGGCCTTTCACAGTGCCCTTAAAGCCAAAAACTTTCAGCACCGTCTCATACATGCAGCATCCCTTTGTACATCCAGCAGAACAAGGGCACCTCATTTATGTTCAACATCCACATTCAATGCCCATGTTTCACTACCATGCAACATAGTAGTTATTACTCAATCATCATACAGTCTCTTCTTCTTTTGTGCACAAAATACAAAAGAAATTGATTCAGGTTATTTTATTCTTTAATAAATACAGAATATATATATACGTCAGGCTAAGTAAAAATCGTGATAGCCCTTGCATACAGGCTCTGCCCCTGCAACCCTCTCCAGCTGAGCATCTCTAATCTTGCAAACTCGTAAGTGCTGGTGCCACGTAAAAAGCACGTCTGCCAGTGTTGTGTAAAAGTACCCAATTCACTCTGGAAAGTGGCCGATGTTAGGAAGGACATCCAGCTGTAGAAACTATGCTGAAACAGACGTGGGTCCTTCAGTACTTCAGCTGGTCCGCTCCTGTCAAACCATCCAACCCACACCAGCATGGAAAATGGACATTCAATGATAATGCTGCTGCTGCTGCTGATGATAATGATATCATGTGATCATGTGGTCAACCACATTATTAAATGTTGTTATACATTGCTGGCCACAATGCACTACTGGGTAGGCAAGCAGGTCAACATTCCCCTTGATCAGAAGGCTAGTCCATCGCAGGGTCCCCTATTTACAGCTGAGTGGACTGGAACAAAGTGAAATGAAGTGTTTTGCTCAGGAACACAACATGTATCTGGTCTGGGAATCAAAGCCATGATCTCACAATTGTGGATGCAACACTCCTAACCACTAGGCCACGCCCCTTCACAAACACACACACACATTGCTAACAAATATCCAGTCAATTTGACTGTCTTAAGTCCAGTTACATAGATAAATTTATTGTTAGTATAAAGAGCATCAAAAAATGCTACTTAAAATGATGCAAGACGTTCTGGAACAGGCATACACTCAGCTTTCTACAAGGAAATGTTGACTGAAGTATTATATATGTACATATGTGTTTGTGTGTAAGCATCATTTGATGGACATGCAAGTGAGTCTGTATGTAAAGTGTATATGCAGAGTATGATATAACAAGCCAACTAACATATGCTTTCAGCAAAAGCAAGTGGGGAAGTAATGAAATTATGTTCTCAGTTGAGTGTAACCTGTTCACTTCTGTTGATGACACCATATGTGCAAATTATATATAATTAAAGTTTGTAGAAATGTTATGTTCTCTTGCAATAATGTATGTTGAAAGGGTTGTGGTCTATTAGAACTGCTGGCTGAAAGAGTGTCATCATTCTTTGCATGTTAATTCAATGTTATCTGCAATTAGGTATGCCTGTTGGTAATAGCTGCATGCTAATCACTGATTGGTTGAGAATTCAATTAAATTAATTTGTCTGCCATGTAAATTCATTGCTGGGAGTTCACAGTGCTGGTACACCTTGAATATAGCTTACCCCTCTTTCAGCAGTGATTCATTATAGTTCTCACACCTAGTATGTATTGTAGGAATATAAACAGAAACTGAGAAAGATGAAAGGTAAAATAAACCTTGGCAGGTTTTGAACTCGGAATATCTAGGAGTAAATACTGCAGGGCAAATTTGTCTGACTTTCTTACAATTTTGCTGTCATATGTTCATTCATATATTCATGTATATTTTCACTTCATTTCGTTTGTGACTGTAACTTAGCTATTCACAAGTAGGTCATAGGTATGTCCTCTCTCTCTCTCTTGCACCATACATTTACAATTGATGATGAAGAAGCATACCTATTTCTTTACTATCCACAAGGGGCCAAACACAGAGAGGATAAACAAGGACAGACAAACGGATTAAGTCGATTATATCGACCCCAGTGCATAACTGGTACTTATTTAATCGACCCCGAAAGGATGAAAGACAAAGTCGACCTCGGCGGAATTTGAACTCAGAACGTAGCGGCAGATGAAATACCACTAAGCATTTTGTCCGGTGTGCTATCGTTTCTGCCAGCTCGCCGCCTTGAAGAAGCATACTGATGACTGTACACTGGAGAAGATGGAGCATACTCTGCTCTTCTTCCATACATACTCCCTCTCTCTTTCTATCTCTCTCTCTCTCTCTCTCACGCACTCACATTGTCAATGAGGAAGCCTGTACACATTACTTGAACTCTTACAAACAGCTGCTAAATCCCCCCTCAAATTACACATTATCATCTTAAAAGAGAAGG
>NC_043010.1:37368764-37378764 GCF_006345805.1 Octopus sinensis
CATCACCATAAGTAGGTACAGATTCACCATTCTTGACAAACGTTTGCACAACAAATATTCAATGTATAGTGATCCAAACCTATTTCTTTACTACCCACAAGGGGCTAAACACAGAGAGGACAAACAAGGACAGACAAGCGGATTAAGTCGATTATATCGACCCCAGTGCGTAACTGGTACTTAGTGATCCAAACCATGATAATAACTGGAAGCTAAAGAAATGATAAAACATTACCTCGTACATAAAGACACCATTTCTACCTACCGGATCATTTTCGTTTGAACGGCAGTTTTTTCTAGCAGTGTCATATGAAATTGTCAGCCATAATTATGACCCTAGTATCAATCTATTGCATTTCAATCTGTTTTAGGGTTAGGGTTTGTTAGGGGTGGGGGAAGGGTATCTTCTTTTCTTCACAAATGTAAATAAACCCAATCTGTCTCTTAAACGAGGGACATATTCATACGGCACAGAATGTTTTTTACCTCAATGGACGTCATTGATTGGTTGAAATTGCAGAAATTGAAGAAAAAAACCAACAAATATATCTTACAAACTATAGAATTTTCTCAATAAAGCCAAGAGAAAAAGATGCTTTATAAACACATTTTACCAGTATACGAAGTTTAAAATTTTTTAGTTACCTAGAAATTATTTCAAAAATTACCATTCAAACCAAAAAGATCTCTACCAGCCTAATTTTACTAGTACCACATCAGAGCTCATATAAAATTTGGGAGGTTTTTTCTGCTGCAGCTAAACTAACTACAGTTAAAGAGGGTCTTGCAGTTAGGAGAGGTACTCACAAAATTTATGAATCGTTTTTATTTGTTGGTTTTATTATAATCCTTATTTAGGTACAAATTTAACCCAATTAACCTATTGTACAATAGTTAACATTAACGAATTAGGTATAATCATCATATTGTTTTATTAATATAAAACCACAAACTTATTGAAGAGACAAAATCAGAAGTAGAAGAAGAATTTTTAATTTCTATTATAGTTACAAGGCCTAAGTCTTTGAAGGACTGGTTGATTATATCAACCCTAGTGCTTAACTGGTACTAATTTTACCGATTCTGAAAGGCAGTCAACCTTGGCAGAATTTGAATTCAGAATATAAAACCAGAAGAAATTGTCCAGGGCAAGTGATAATTCTGCTATCTCACTGCAGCAGCAGCAGTTGCAGTAGCAGTCGCAGTAGTAGTAGTCCTTTGTACTAAAGGCACAAGGGCTTAAATTTTGGGGCTAGTTGATTACATTGACCCCGGTGTTGAACTGGGACTTATTTTTATCAATTCTCAAAACTTGGTTAGCAGTTAGAGGAATGATGTTAGTCGCTGCCCTCACTCATTATATTACTGGTACTTAATGTTATTAATAATGGTGGTGATCTTTTATCTTTTACTTGTTTCAGTCTATATAAGACTGTGGCCATGCTAGGGCTTCACCTTGAAGAAATTTAGTTAAATGAATCGACCCTTTTTTTTTAAGCCTGGTACTTGTTTTATCAGTTTCTTTTGCTGAAGTGCTAAGTTATGGAGACATAAACATACCAACATCACTTGCCAGTTTGTTGGGTTAGGCCAATGGGTTATGGGTCTGAAAAAATGCTGTAAAGCTACGCACTTTAGGGACGTGAAACCCAGGGTAACCTCATAAACTGGCCACATATGACAGGTATCTTTCAGTTTCCATCTACCAAATTCACTCACAAGGTTTTGGTTGGCCCGAGGCTATAGCAGAAAAAGTACCTTCCAGTTGAACTGAACCCAGAACCGTATGGTTGGGAAGCAAACTTCTTACCACACAGCCACACCTGGTGATTCCTTGTGTAGGTACAAGTACAGAAACATTTAATCCGATACCTGACTGCTAATTAATTATTTTAGCGTTTTCAGAAAGATGAAAGGCAAACCATCTTTGGCAGGATTCATACGATTCACAACATAAAGAGACATAACTAAATACACACCACTAAGTATTTTGTCCAACACTCTTCCCAGTTCTGCTGTGATTATTAGAAACGATGATTATTTAATGATTATTTACAGAAGTCCACAGGTTTTTGTTATCTTATATATTTATGCTTAAGTATTAATATCTATTAGATATTTGCGTTAGTTTCTTTTATGTATGTTGAGGTTTGCCAAACAGTAGCCCCCCCCCGTTGCCCCAACTACGCGCACATCCAAAAGACCCGCATAACTTAGGGTTCATCACCATGTCTAAATCCAGCCTGAGTCATCATCATCATCGTCGTCATCGTTGTCATCATCATCATCAACTTCATCATCATCATCGGTGTTTTCATTATATTGATTATCAATGTTGTTTGTTTGTCTAGCCTGTAATAATGTCTCTCAGGCTAACACTGAAAAAAAAAGGACAGGGTGTGTGTGTGTGTGTGTGTGTGTGTGGTGGGGAAGCCATGATAAATAATAAATTATTAGCAAACTGCAAATCAAGGAGAGAAGGAAAGATTCTAGATAACAACAATGAAACAAATCCCTTAGCTACTGTTATTATATTGAACATGGAGGGGTAAAGTATGTGTTCATAAGGGAATGGGGTTGTTATTGGGGTTTGAGTTACAGTTTGTTGGTTTCTGTGTAAAATGTATGTCTATCTCCATGCGTGTGTGTGTGTGAAAGAGAAAGGAAGAAATTAAAAGATGAACTTGGTTTCCCCCTTGCCCTCACCCCATCCCCACTCCCATACCACACATACTTCATATCTGATATTCATAGATATTTATTTGTTATTCTTGTGTGTGTGCAGATGCATGCATAAGTATGTGTGTATATATATATATATATATATATATATATATATATTATATATATATATATATATATATATATATATATATAGTCAGTAAATCATAAATCTGGAAAAGAAGCATGCTCTAAGTTGTAGAGTAGCAGAGTATATAGATAAAGATAGATATGACCAGTTTGTGACCAGTTAGGCTAACGAGTTTAGGGTCCAAAGAAATGCTGTACAGCTAAGCCCTTTATGGACGTATGAAACTGACCATATCTATCTTTACATCTATATATATAAAACTCTAGTTGTGTGAGTGTCTGTCCCCTTCGATTTAGATTCCTAACTCCTCCCACATTTTGCGGTGCAGTTTAACCAAATTCGGGTATCTTTTAGTCGTGATTCATATCGAGCCCGTCTGACTATTAGCGCGCGTCAACAATGAGTCTACGATTTTAAAAATAATTTAACATCATTTTTTATTCCATTTTAATGCATAAAATGCATCGTATGTCGATGGCGGCGGAGTTGGCGTCCACGCTCACAGCTGCACCTGTTTGCTTCTCCCCCTTCCCTCCCTCGTGAAGCTGTGGGGAAGGAGTGTAAAGAAATCAACGTCGTAATGCGTTGTGAAGGAAACCAGCGTTCTCTTAGAACAACGACTTCATGGCTTGAAGACACCAAAACAAAAATGGCTAAGAAAGCCCGAATTTATAAGGGAAGTAACTCTCTAAAAATGCTTATATAGTTATTTCCCTTACAAACCCGAGCAACGCCGGGCGATACTGCTAGTATATATATATATATGTATGTATGTATGTATGTGTGTGTATGTATATATATATAAAGTTAATCCAAACAAGAAAACACAAAAAAACACAACAACGCGAGGACGTGGAACAAATATAGTATTATTGGACGCTCAGGAAAGAAGGAGGGTTTAACGTTTCGAGCGGAGCTCTTCGTCGGAAACATAGGAGAAGGAAAGATCCAGAGAAGGGAAGACAGAGGGAAAAAAATCGCCAACGGTACACACAAGAAAACTATAAATTAGGGTATCTAAGAGATACCACCATGCTGATATAGCAGTTAAAACCCCTGACCCTAAAAACCACCTTAAAATGTTCATATAGTTTTAACCCTTTAGCATTCAGATTTCTTTGTGAAATTTATTGCTTATTTATTCATACTGTTTTGAATTAATCACATATTATTTTGCAACTTCAAAATTTAAACGGTGTGGCTATATATTTTTAAAATGGCATTGTAGGGTAGGTGTGAGAGGTTGGATCCAGACAGTTTTAACATAAAACACATGGAATATTTGGGCTGGATATGGCCGGATTAAATGCTAAAGAGTTAAATAATTATTACCTTTGTATGGTATTTATTCCCATGTTGGCCACTTGATAAGATCGATATTATCCTTATTTATAAATTTATATATATATATATATAACTAATGTAGGATAAAATTTTTTTCAGGAAAAAAATTTTATCAGTGGCCAGCATATCAAAAAATACCTTTAAAGGTTAAATTTATAAATAATTTACAAGATAAGGGCAAAAGAATAATTCTAATGCCAAATATGCCGAAAAAAAGACAAAAATTGTCAATAACCATTATAATTATAAATTATCAATAAATTGTCAATAACCATTATAATTATAATTATAATGGTTATTGACAATTTTTGTCTTTTTTTCGGCATATTTGGCATTAGAATTATTCTTTTGCCCTTATCTTGTAAATTATATATAATATATATATATATATATCAGCATTGATTTCATGTCCACTTTTCAATGTTCACATGGGTTGGATGGAATTTGTTGAGGAGGATTTTCTGTAACTGGGTGGCCTTCCTGTCACCAACCCCCATCTGTTTCCAAGTAAGGAATATTTCTTCCTGACCTGGCATGTTTGCACAGAATATTCTTTTCTTTTCTACTCTGGGCACAAGGCCCGCAATTTTTGGGGAGGGGGCCAGTCAATTAGATCGACCCCAGTATGCAACTGGTACTTAATTTATCAACCCTGAATAGATAGAAGGCAAAGTCAAGCTCGGCGGAATTTAAACTCAGAATGTAAAGACAGACGAAATACTGCTAAGCATTTTGCCCGGCATGCTAATGGTTCTGCCAGCTCGCCGCCTTTGTTTGCACAGAATATTGGAAACAAAGAACATTGCTTGCATTACGGTGACACTTGTTTACAACTATCATGCGAGGTCAACTCAAGAAGACTGTAACATGCACACACACGCACATATGTGATAGGATTTTTTCAGTTTCCTTCTACCAAATCAACTCCTATGACTTTAATCCAGGGCTATAGGAGAAGACACTTGCTTTAGGTACCACACAGCGGGATGGAACCATCTGGTTGGGAAGCAAACTTCTTACCACACAGCCACACCTACACCCATACATACATATATATAACTGGAGGCGCAATGGCCCAGTGGTTTGGGCAACGGACTCGCAGTCGTAGGATCGCGGTTTTGATTCCCAGACCGGGTGTTGTGAGTGTTTATTGAGCAAAAACACCTAAAAAGCTCCACGAGGCTCTGGCAGGGGGTGGTGGCGATCCCTGCTGTACTCTTTCTCTACAACTTTCCCTCACTCTTTCTTCTGTTGGCCTGCTTGCTTAGCCAGCAGGAGGCGTCATTTGAAGGCTAAAACAATGCGAAGTGCATTGTGACCAGCGATGTGTAGCAGCATCTGACAGCGTGATCAGTCATGGTGATCACGGTGATATATATGTGTGTGTGTGTGTATTCAGTTGTTTAACCCTTTAGTATTTAATCTACCCATATCCAGCCAAAATATTCTACTTGTTTTGTGTTCAAACTGGCTAGGTCTTGCCTCTCACACCTACCCTACAATGTCATTCTAAAAATATGCAATCATACCATCGAAATCTCGAAACTACAAAATACTTGATGATTAATTTCAAAACAAAGTGAATAAATAAGCAATACATTTGACAAAGGAATCTGAATGGTAATGGGTTAACGTTAGTTTTATACTTCTCCCATCTTTCCAGCTTTGCATGGGGTCAGATGGGACCGGGTTTTAAAGCTGGATGCTTTTCTCATTACCAACCTATCATTTTGTATAAGCACCAAGAAATTTGATTAAAAAAAAAACTCCATCTGTAATTATTGTGTGAATGCGATATTTCTTGTTATTACTCATGGTCTCAAAAGTATACTTGATATGATGAGTAACACTCTAGTGGTACTCATAATGATCTCTAACATTGCCACAAGGTCTCGCATTTCAGGGGAAGATGTATAGATTTGTTATATTGTCCTAGTATATGACTGGTACTTTATTTTTATCGACCCTGAAAATTGATCCCTGTATAGGCATAGGAGTGGCTGTGTGGTAAGTAGCTTGCTTACTAACCACATGGTTCCGGGTTCAGTTCCACTGCAGGACACTTTGGGCAAGTGTCTTCTACTATAGCCTCAGGTTGACCAAAGCCTTGTTAGTGGATTTGGTAGATGGAAACTGAAAGAAGCCCATCGTATATATGTATACACACACACATACATATGTACTCACATGGCTTAGTGGTTTGGGGCATTCAGCTCACGATCGTAAGGCTAGGACACATTGTGTTCTTGAGCAAGACACTTTATTTCACTAAAATGAATAGTACCTGTATTCTGAAGGGCCAGCCTTCTCACATCCTGTGTCACACTTAATCTCCCAGTGAATTGCATTAAGGGTATGCTGGCAGAAACGTTAGCACGCCGGGCGAAATGCTTAGCGGTATTTTGTCTGCCGTTACGTTGTGAGTTGAAATTCCACCGAGGTCGACTTTGCCTTTCATCCTTTCGGGGTCGATAAATTAAGTACCAGTTACGCACTGGGGTCGATATAATCGACTTAATACCTATGTCTGTTCTTGTTTGTCCCCTCTGTGTTTAACCCCTTGTGGGTAATAAAGAAATAGAAGTAGGTATGCCTTGCCTGTGGAGTGGTCAGCCACTTGCATGTTAATTTCATGAGCAGACTGTTCAGTTGATCCACTCAACTGGAACCCTCATTGATGTAATCAACAGAGTGCCAGATCATTGGAGATTTTGTTTCCTCTGTCTTCCTTTTCTCTTGGACTTCTCTCTGTCTCCTGTTTCTGACAAAGAGCTTTAATTGAAACGTAAAACTACCTTTCTTTTCTTCCCTGAGCGCCTGCATGTACCATGTCCTTGCATTATTGTTTTTTCTTGTGTTTGTTCTTTGGTTGTTTTTTTTATTTACTATATATATATACATATTTGGCTGGATGCCTTGCCTTTCTGCCCTTCCTAGCACCAACCACTTAACAGAGTGTACTGGGTATTTTTCACATGAAGTGGTTGGCGTTAAGAAGGGCATCCAGTTGCAGATACCATGCCAAAACAGACAACTGGAGCCACCTTGTGCAGCTCTCCAGCTTGCTAGCTCCAGTTAAACCATCTAACCCATGCCAGCATGTAAAATGAATGTTAAATGATGACAATGATTGTGTATGTGTGTGTGTGTCTCCTTGTTTTGACATATTTGTGATAGTCGTAAATGTGTATCCTGGTCACACAAGGAGTGTCATTCATTTCCAGTATTCTGCAAAAACTTGTCTAATTATCTTGCTTGGAAACAGGTGAAGGTTGGCAGCTGGAAGAGCATCTGACTGACTGTCGAGAATTTTGCTTCAATAAACTCCATTTTATCCATGAAGGAGGCTTGGAAACCAAATTATAATCATTTCTAACATAATAGGAAGAAAACAGTTACATCTGCTCCACTACTTGATTGGTACTTCATTTTAACGATCCTGAAAGGACGAGAGGCAGTGCTGACTTTGTTAAGATTTGTTCTCAGTAGTGTAAAGGACCAGGATAAATACCACTAGGCATTTTGTCTGATGCTCTAACGATTCTGATGAATAATAATAATAATTATAGGTAGCATTGTCTTGGTAACTGTCATTATCCTCATTACAGTGAAGAAACCTTCCAAGAGAAGTGAAATATTATGTGTATGTATGTATGTATGTATGTATGTATATATAAGATGTGTGTGTATATATATATATACGTGTATATATGTGTGTATATATACACACACACACATAGTGTGAGAGGAGAGTAAGCAAGTAAAAAAAAGAGTGATAGTGTAAACAAGCAAAGGAGGGAGTTGAGGGGGGAGAGAGAGAGACTTGCCTTTAGCTTTTCCATACTACCACTCTCTCTTCCTACCACATCCTGCCAATTTATTTCTGATGAATTTCTATTTTCTATAGACTGGTCTAGTTCAAACATACTGATATATATATATATATATATATATATATATATATATGTATATATGTGTGTGTGTGTGTATATATATATGTATGTATATGTTTATATGTATTTGTGTATATAGCGGTAGTGATATTTATATGCATACATACAGCTACTTACATATATATATCTATACACACACACACACACTCATATACATACGTGCACAGACAAATATATATATATATATATTTGCATATGTGTTTATATGTGTGTGTGTAAGTACATACATCTGTGTATGTATGCGTGTGTGTGTATATATATATATACACACACAAATATCACTACTGTTAAGTACACAAACACTTAAACATACATACATCCCTATTGCTATATGCATAAATATACACACACATATACATTATATATATATATTATATAATATATATATATATATATATATTATATATATATGTATGTATGTATGTATGTATGTATATATAATATATATATATATATACACACACCACACACACACACACACATATATAGTCATTTTTGTATTCTGATATCTCAGCTTTTTCACATCAGTCAATATGAAACTGTCATGTTCCGCTTGTCTGAAGATAAACCATTGTTTATCAATACTTTTAGATTTCCACCGCTTCCAACATCCCCACCACTATCTATCTATGTCTGTTACTTCTCCAGAATGGAGTTGGTGGAGGCAGCAGCAGTGGATTTTCTTCTTCATACTGCCAGCACCACCACCACCACTATCTCTGCCATAACTATTGCTTCTCCATGGTTGGTGGTGGTGCCTGGTGGTGGTGCTGGTAATGGTGAAGATTCTCACTGCTGCTACTGCAACCACTCCTCCTTCTCCCGGCATCCCACCCCCAGCACTAACTATTGCCTGTCTGCCACTATGGCTTTAGCGATGGTGAATGTGGCGGCGGTGGTTTTGGTGTTGAGAATCGGTTTGCAAGAATTTCTCTCTCCAGTGTTTGTAGCGGCTCCTTCCGGTTCCACTGGTTGATATTAGATTCTTGCTTTGGTGGGGGGCCCTGCAAATTTGACCACTTGTCAACAGAACGAAGGCAGTAAAATCATTTTCCCCAATATACAACTGGTACTTAATGTTACTGATTCCACCCCACATCACCCCATCGAACAACTCAAGGCCAAAAGTAAATCCACTCCTGTCCACAAAAACAACTTGAACCCACAAGCTCCAAATATTCAAAAGCATTTTCATTTGGGGTTCGATTATTTCCATCCTACATGTTCCAACCCACACTTTTCTTTCTCTCCCTTCTCCCTGCTGTTTTTACAGTATTCTGCTGAATTTTACAGTTCACTTATTGGTTGGAATACATGAGCAAAATAGCTGATATAGACATTCACATTTCTGTCTCATGGCTGGGGGAAATATTTTATTCCAGTCAAGAACATTCAAGAATCAGCTTGTTCTCAAGTTATCGTTGTCATATAGCTCTAGGTCAGTACTGATTCCAATGCATGTGTGTGTGTGTGTGTGTGTGTATCCTGTCAATTAGTGGTTTGGCAATTAGAGATCAATAAAATAATTTCCAGTCTGGAATAAGTGCTGAGATCAATACAATCAACGATAGCCATTGAAGGTTGTATCCCAACATGGTTGCAGCTCAATGAGTGAAACCAGTAAAAGAAACAAGCAATATGTATATATGTATGTAGATATATATATATATAATATATGTATGTATGTATGTATATATATATATATTATATATGTGTGTGTGTATGTGTGTGTGTGTGTGTGTGTAGATTTCCATCTCCTGAGCGCCTATTAATAATAATACTGTAATTGTTCCTGTTGTTGTTGTTTTTTGTTTCCCTTTTGGATTAAAATTATATATATGTATATATATATATATATATTATATATATATATATATATATGCCAGTAATG
>NC_043010.1:37383764-37413764 GCF_006345805.1 Octopus sinensis
GATCTGGCCAGTTTAAACATAAAAAGGGTCAGAATATTTTGGCTAGATATGGCCATTGGTTTGTGACAGTGGTCTGTTCATACTGCACTCGCTTCACTGTCCACTTTTTTCTGTATGCCAACTGATACTGGCATTGAACCATAACAGAATCAGGTAAAGTGATTGTCTTAGTCTCAGCCAAAGAAAATACAGGAGGATTAGTTAGTTATGATTTTATCCAACATATTCCCCTCTTAGATTCACACACTTATTGCAGAGGTCCTTCAGTTTTTCTAAGCCCTGTAAAAGGTCTCTGAAGGTTGGGCCTCCAACCAGGCCTTTCATGATACCCTTAAAGCCAGGAACTTTTCAGCAGCCCCTCATAGGGGCTTGTATTCAGGAAAGAAGCCTTCACTAAGACACTTGGTTTACTGATATGGCATTCCAGTCTCCTTGAAATTCTACCCATCCATTTTAAAATGTGTGTAGTGGGGTATGCATGTTTATGAGTGTGCATGATGTCTGTGTGTAGAGTGTGTGTGTGGCAGGAAAAGAAGTTTCCTGTATAGTCTTACCTGAAGCTCAGATCATAATTACAATGAGTCATCATCGTTATCTAATCTCTCATCTCTGAGCCTGGTTTCTTTCTTTCCGTTGTTGTTGTGTTCTTATGAAATAACACTGATGACATAACCACTGCCATCATGCCAATAATGACAGCTGCCACCATCAGCAACAATAACACTATTAAATAATATTGAGCCAATGAGATTGCTTCTATATAGTTGCTCAATTTGCTGGATGTAGCTGCCAAATTTTACTCAGATTACATTCTAATGAACTTAAAAAGCAAAAGATGCATTAGACATAATATGCCAGAAAAAAATTTTGAAAAAATATGATTGGATAGTCAGGGTTGGAATGCCTTCGATTTAAAATCTGCTGAATCAAGAGTCTAACCTAGGGCTAAGCAAACAACATAATATTAACAAAAGCACTCAGAGAGCGCAAACCACCACCAAGGCAACACCAATGTCCTGTCAACAATTAGCCAGAGATGATTTTTAAAATGAGAATATCTGGAATAAACTCGACTGCTTTTAAAAATGAGAATACTAAAAGTGAACACAACCGCTCTCAAAAATTAAGTAAAAAAACATGAAAAATAATCCAGAATCCTTGACCGATTCCGGTTCAATCCCCAAAATCGAACCAGTTTGTGCCAGTCACAAGGCCAAACATCCCTGAAATTTCATCCGAATCCATCCAGTGGTTCTTGTGATATCTTGTCCACAGCCAAACAAACAAACACGACTGTAAACAATACCTGCACCTTCACTGAGGTGGAGGTAATAATACCCACCCAATAAGGGGAGCCTCTATAGGGTCACTTGAACTTGCTAGAAGTAGCAATTAAATCTCCCTCACATCACATCTTAATGTTAAAAAAAAATGCTAACACTATCACTCCCACCATCATCGTCATCACCACCTCCATTACTACTACTACCACCACCACCACCCTTCACCATCAACACCTCCACCCCTGTTCTCTTTACCCACATTCCCTTAAGCAAAGTTTTGACCAGTGAGAAAATGCTTTCATTTCTCATAACTGACAGTGTGTATAACTGGTACTTATTTACTGGACTTCTTGGAGCTATGTGAAATATACACAGGTGACTTTTGCAGGATTTGAAATCAAACTAGCAGGGGGAGAAACCAAATCATCATCATTTAACATTTATTTTTCCACGCTTACATGGGTCAAGTAGAATTTCTTGCAGCAGATTTTTTTTTTTACAATTGGATGCCCTTCCTGTCACCAACCATCACTTATGTTTGTCATGGAAGACTAGAAACAAACAACCTCACTTGTATGACAATGATGCCCATTTACAACCATGTAATGTCTAAAAAAGACTACACACCTGCAAGCACACACACACACGTGATGGGTCTCTATCTACCACATCCTCTCACAAGGCTTGTGTTGGCTTGGAACTACAGTAGAAGATACTTGCCTAAGGTATCACACATCAGGTATAGGAACACGTACTGTTACAGCATGTTACTACATCTTCCATTTGGCAGTGATTCCCTACTCTTAGCGGATGTCACCTTTGCACCACTCAAGCAACAACCCACCAACCCATGGGTCTGTTTGGGCAGTCACTATTGGTGAGGGTTTCACGAGGCTAGAGTACAAGTCCTACCTCAACCCCTTTTAGTCACCTTTTATGACACACAGAGGAAATGTTGGGTCTATTTTTTGGCATGCAGGTCCCCACCCAGCAGAAGGTGCCCCACAACCTGCCTGAAACCGCCTCTGGCTCTGTAGTACAAATGTCTTGTTTTCAAAAGTTCTGAATTAAAATCTTCCTCCAAACCTTCTTCACAATTTATGTTACTAACACTAGCTTAATGATAACAAAGTTACCTTACTAAGCTCCTTGTTATATTTAAAATTAATTGAAAGAAATACGGAGCATCTCAACAGAAATATGATAACAAAAGGGTTAAATACACATCCATGTCTATGCCAAGTGCGATGACTGATTTAGTTTGATACACTTCTGGATCTTGGTCATTTCTCACCATCCAGAACCACTCTGACATAACCTGTCTCTTCTCTCATTACATTTGCTCTGTCTCACAACTACCATCCTTTGAGACCCGGCCAGACTGCTTTAACCCAATCCATTCCTTCTTCTGGAATTAGTTTCCTTGCATTGTCAGTGTCACCAGTCTCTTCTCTTGGGAGGTGGGGGCCTACTGACTAGATCAGGGCTTTTCAACCAGGGTCCTTATGGACCCTGGGGCTTCATATAAGATTTTGTGGGGTCCACAGAAGCAATATAGTAAATTGGGGGTCCGTGGTAATCTTTTAACGGTGATGGAAAAACTATGCTTCGGACCAGTAAAGTTTATGTACAATAAAATGGTTATACATCTACAATATACAGAATATTTTAACAATTAATTTTATACAATTCCTAATGTTATTTAATTATAAACATATAATAAGACTGTTTTAAACATTGAATGGTTATGGAGGTCCACCTGTGTGAAATAGGAATCAAAGGGCCCATATGTAAAAAAAAAATGGTTGAGAATCCCTGGACCAGGCCATTAAAAAAAAATAAATATACGTTAGGATTTCAAACATTGACAAGGTGGACACAAATTTGTTGAGAAGGAAGGAGAGGGAACAATTGTCAACAGCATTCCCCCACTCTCGACCCAGGTTTATGACTGGTATTAATTTTACTGACTGCAAATGGATGGAAAAGGCAAAGTCAATCTCAATTGAATTTGAACCCAAAGTGGAGAAGGAGGCATGTAAGCTCATGCTGCACCATTTGTGCAGAGCCATTGTTCTGATTCCACCCTCTCTGGCTATAAATACAAACTGCCATCTTTGTGTCCTTCTTTTTTAAAGATGTTATGGTGTAATTTCAAGGAGTTTTTGCTGTCCTTTTTAGCAGAGTGATCACTCTGTAGTGACACTCTTGTCTCATTTTCTATCTCGTTGCTATCACTTCCATCCTTTTTAAATATGTTGTGGTATGTGGAAGGTTTTGCTGCTGTTTTTAGCAGAGTGAGCCCTGCATAGTAAAACTGTTGTTTCATTTTCTCTCTTGCTGTTGTTGCTTCCATCCTTTTTAACATTTTCGTTACCATATTTCTGCTGAAATACTCTGCCTTTGTTTCAATTCATTTTGAAAATAATGAAAGATTTAGTAAAATAACATTGTCGATATTATTCTGGTGTTTGGAACGTAAATTAACTTGGAATTTTGATGGAAGGTTTTAATTCAAATCATTTTAGAACCGGAAGTTTGTATCATAGAACCACATGGTGGTATCAAAAGGGGTTAAAGATGTGACTGAAGAGGAATTGACTGCTATTTGTTGTTGATTTATGTTGGCACTCCTTTTCTGGCTTCTTAAATTATAGGTTTCTTCCACTAGCAAGATGAAGGGATCAATTTGTAGAACAGGGTTCCCATGCCAATATCGGGTACTTGATCTTATTACCCTTCTCCGTTCTCACTCCACCATGGGGCTAGAAAGTAATGTCAACCCCACTGTAGGATTTGAACTCCAAATGGAAAGGGTAAAAACTCAGTACTCAGAGATGCTTTATTAATAACTGTCACTGTATGGTTTCTACCACTCCAAGCACAAACGCTGAACCATTTGACCATTTCTCCCCAACCCCAGATGCAATATTCAAAAACAAAAATTATTGAATTGAAATATTTATAAAGAAATTTAATTTACTTTATTCCATTTTTTTATTTATCTACTTTTTCATAATTTCATGGCTTTTTTTTTTTTTTTTTTCAATTTATTTTCTGCCTCTGAGGGTATCAGCTAAATCCTTTGTTTTTCAATGATGGTGAGTGTTTCTGTGGAAATACAACATCCCACAACCCAAACCACCACCACCCACCTCTCGTCCTCTCCAGAAACAAGAACCATCTTAATCAATACTTCTTTCTTGACACTGTTGTCTAGTTTGTGTGTTAGGGAGTATTGAATTTTCATACACTTCGCAAACAATAGGGTTTCTTTGTTTGTGCAGAAGAAGTCACACTGCCCGGAGCATGTGTAAGAAATATGATGCACCACGGTTGTTGTTATTGATGTTGTTATATTTGCCATAGTTGTTGTTGCTGTTGTTGTTCTTGTTTAGCCCCAGGTCAGCTCTCTTTGCATAGATCTAAGTTCAAAAGCTTTCGTGCCATGACTATCAATCATGTCATTTCTCCATAATTATGCAATGTTTCGTTGTTTTATGATAGAAGGATAGCGGTCTAACAGCAGTTTTAGCTGCTGTTTTTAACAGGTTGAGCAACCATATACAGACTTCATCAATGCCATGTACTACAATGTCCCTGGGTAGACGTTATAGTATATGACAAGGAAGCACCGTTGTGAAAGTAAATGCTTGAGACGAGTTGTTGTTGTTAAGATTATAAATTTTTGGACTAATATTTTCGTGCTTATAGTCTATATTGTTACAATATTCATGTCTACACTATATATATATATATATATATATATATATATATATATATATATATATATATATATATTATATATATATATATACTTTATCCTTTATATACTGTATCCTTTAACTAGTTTTGATCATATTGTTATTTCTGTTATATTTCTTCTGCTTTTAAATAAAGCATTTTACTCTACCTGGTTGGTACAAAAAGGGTGAATATAATTGTCATCTTTATGATTGTGAGATGTTTGTTCATTGAATGTGGATGATATTTTGTGAAGGCTGGAGGGAAATGTGTTCAGTATGACCATGGAGATTGACTTACTCAATATACTTACCATTTTTCAGGTGATAGTGTGTAGTTTGAAGGAAATATTACTGCTGTGCTTTGAACATCATGGGGCAGCATAGAAACTTCCTCATCAGCTTAAGACTTACATGAAAGTGTGTAGTTTCATCCTGAGATAGCCACAGATTTGGTACATTTGGAACAACAGAGATTGTAGACTACACTGGATTGCAGATCCAGCTATGTATGTACCATAGGTCTGCCTTATCAGCTCTAATCTGAGGCTAAACAGCAGCATCAATGATAAAAGATTGAGATTAATGATTAAATACCATTCTGAGAATCTTTATAACTGATGCCAGCATGAGAAGACAAGCACCAAAGTGGTGGTGGAGGCATCAGCATAGATGACGACAATGACTCCTCCTTTGTTAGTCAAAGACATACTGGACTACCTTCTCAATGATCTCTAGTTATATATATATATCCTGTTCTTGGAATCATTCCAAACACTCTCCTATTCTACTCTCCTATATTCATTCTCCTATTCTACTCTTCGATATTCAACACTGCTCTCTGGTCATTGTTCTGTATTTCTATTCAGTACTTCTATGCTTTTAAGAAAAAAAGGTATTATGAAAAAGAAAGAGAAGAAACCATAAATAATGGGATGCCACTGTATTGAGCATTACGTTAGGATATCCTGTTTTTCCTTAGAATAAAGACAACCAAAATGTTTACAGTAAAGAACCGAAGTGGTTGTTGTGAATTGTAAAGGATTTAGTTTCACTGTTCAATTAACAGCTGTTTATTTCACTATTTTCTTGCTTTATTCTTGTTGAACTCCCTTCGGTATAATTCATTTTTGTATAAGAAAAGCAAAGAATTTAGTCAAATAATTTTGGCGTTGTTAAAGTAGTGTTTGGAAAAAAATTTTAAATAAAATTTTGCTGGAAGGTTTAAATTTAGATCACTTCGAGACAGAAAGTTTGTATGATAAAACCAGGGGTGGTCACAGGCAATTTGGTCACAAAAGTGTTAAGTGCAATTTACCGAATGCTGTATGCCAAAAAATGGTCCCAAAAAGCAGTCTGCGTTTTACAAACATGAGGTGAGGATTTTAGTAACTGGCAGATAGAGTTTCAAGTATTGTGGTGTGCTGTAAAATGAACTTCAGGCAATTTCTTTTCTTCTTTTTCTTTAAACTTGCTTCCCAGAGTTATTAGTATTTTCTGAGGTACCAATGTATATCAGTGACACTTAAGTGCAGATAAAATCTTACCAGCCAGGAGGAAAATTAAGTAACAATGTGTAACTGTACATGTAAGCAAGCTTAGGGTCAGTTGTATTACTGAACTTGTGATGTCCTGAATCAAATTTGGGCATTTTTTGCCATAAATATATTATGTATTTAGCATGCTTTATAATGTGGTTTATGTAGGTTAAAAGCCTGTTTTATTTGGTGGTATTTACACAAGATATAAATAACCTTATATTCCAGGTGATAGCTTTTATCAAAGGATAAAGAATATCACCCGAAATATCCCCTTCTGTTTCTTCTTGTAACATAAAAAGCTTCATCACACACTTCTTTGTTTTGTAGTTTTTTTCACTTTATATTTCTATGCTTTTCAGATGCTGGCTTTCACTTGCCTGACTCTGTGTAGTATTTTTTTGTTTGTTTGTTTCCTCTTTGTCTCAAATTGTGTGGGGTGGTGGTGGGGGTGTATTATCATGATTTTAATGTTGAGTTTTTTTATGTTTGCATGAGTTAGGAAAAATTCATTCAGATAGCTTTTCTACAACCAGATGCTCTTATATAATAATAATAATTGTGCACAGTGCTCAGGTGCACTACAACTCATCTAAAGTGTATATATAATCAGGTGTAGTTTCGGCGGATTTCGGAAAGCATGAGGGCCTTAAAGGATGTAGTGTCATGGCAGTCAACAACTGATGCAGGCAGTTTATTCCATGCTTCAGCAACTCTGAGCGTGAAAAAATGTTTTCGAAAGTCATGGGAGCTGTGTTGTTTTCTGACTTTGTAGGCATGTCCACGTGTGTTAGACACATGGAGATCAAAAAGGTGTTCAGTGTTGTTGTTGGTGAGGTGGTTGATAACTTTGTGGGTGTTTACCAAGTCCATCGCCAGACGCCGGAGCTTCAGTGAATCCATGCCCAGGGAAACAAGGTGCTCAGAATATGGTAGGTGTCTGATGGAGGGTATGCGTTTGGTTGCACGTCTCTGGACAGATTCCAGGAGGTCAATGTTCTGAGCAAGATAGGGGTTCCAAACTGATGATGCGAATTCCAAGTGTGGTCGTACCATAGCTGTATACAGTTTTAAATAGATGGCTGGAGAGTGGCTAACAAAAGTCTTGCTGAGTGATGCCAAGACACCCTCGGCCTTCTTGACAATTTTAGAGATATGCTTTGTCCAACGCAAATCACTGCTGACAGTGATGCCTAGGTCACGCTCGCAAGAGGATTTCTTGATATCAGTGTTGTGGAGGGAGTATGTGGACGCAGGGTTTTTTCTCCCAAAATGCATGGTGGTACACTTGTCCACAGCCAGTTTCAGTTGCCAGTCTGTGATCCATTCCTGTTTCCTACCCTCAATCATTTCCAAGCAAGGTACTATTTCCCCAAGACCGGATATATTTTCTTGAAAAATTGGAAATGGAAAGTGACATTCACTTAACAACCATCATACAGTGTTATCATAAGAGTGCGGACACATGCACACACACACATAGAGTATGTCTACTACCAAATCCACTCAGGGATATGGAGGGAAGACACTTGCCCAAGGTGCCACAAAGTAGAACTGATCCTCAAACCACATTGTTTGGAAGCAAACTTGTTATATATTCATTCATGCCTGTATGAATGCATGTACACATATGAGTATATGTTCAAAAAATGTGTGTATATGTATGTATGCACGCATGCATCTATGTACATGTATGTATTTTTTCCCTCTCTCTCTCTTTCGGAGAGGCACTGAGCAGTTATACGCACACATACACACACGGCAGTAACTTCCACCTACCGAATTCAATCACAAAGCTCCGGTCGGCTCGGGGCTATAGTGGAAGACACCTACCCAAAGCGCCACGCAGTGGGACTGAACCCGAAACCATGTAGCTAGGAAGCAAGCTCCCTGACCACACAGCCATGCCCGTATACGTATATTCATATGTATGTGACCCATGCTAGCATAGAATAGTGGACATTGAGACCATGATGATATATGTATGTGTGTGTATATATAAATATATGTATGTACAAGTGTAAATATGTATATGTGTGTGTGTGTGTGTATATATATATATATATATATATATATATATGTAAATTTTATGTGTATATATGTGTATATGCATGTGTCTATGTGTATGTTTATACATAGAGATAGGAAGGAAGGAAGGAAGAGAAGAAAGGTGTGATTTTGTATTAGATGTATATATCATTGTATATGGGTGGTGTGTGCATGTGCATGCGTGATATTGGTATGTGAGGAGATATGGAAGGAAGTGCAGCAGCAAGGTATTATCTTGGTTTCTTGTCTCGTTGAAGTTTTCTCTTATTGATCTGTGTGATTTGTCTGAACAACTAACTAACTATGGAAGGTAATGCAAAATATTGATAATTGACTTCTATCGCCTTGGGAACAATATCTTATCGTATCGTCAATCCAATCTTTACAAATCGTTTGCATCAGGAAGAAGAATTAGAACCCAGTTTTGCCTATTATTTTTCCTTTGTCTTTTGTTTTTGTTGTTGTTGTCTCAGTTATTGGGAAGTCTTTTTTTTTGTATGTGTGTTATGTTTGTTTCTTTGTGGGGTGGGGGGTCTTTATCTTCCAAACACTTTTCAACCCAACACCTTCTGCTTTTTTTTTCTTAATTAGGAAGGAAGTTGTAGAATTTTTGAGAGAATCTGCAGAATTTGCAGAGATTTGGAGAAATCTGCTTTGCTTTCTGTTTTTTGGGGGGGTGAGGGAGGTACTTCTTGCCTAAACATTTGGTTTATTTACACTGGTGACACCTTTCACTTGCAATGTCTATTTCATAAATACAAGGAAGATGAAAAGAAACCAAATTATTATTATTATCATTATTATCATCATCGTTATTATTATTATTATTATTATTATTATTATTATTATATTATTGTTATTATTATCGTTATTATTATTGCTATTAGTATTATTGTTATTATTATTATCGTTGTTATTATTATTATTATTATTATTATTATTATTATTATTAAAGCGATGAACTAGCACACCAAGCAAAATGCTTGGCAGTATTTCGCCTGTTGCTACATTCTGAGTTCAAATTCTGCCAAGGTTGACTTTGCCTTTCAGTAGTAATAGTAGTAGTAGTAGCAGCATAGTAGTAGTAGCAGCAGTAGTAGTAGTAGTAGCAGCAGCAGCTGTGTTGTTGTTGTTGTTGCCGCCGCCGCCGCTGCTGCTGCTGCTGTTGTTGTTGTTGTTGTTAGGCATTGAAGCAACAGTATCATTAGCACACCAGACGAAATGCTTTGCGGAATTTCTTATGGCCCAAGTTCAAATTCCACCAAGGTTGATTTTGCCTTTCATCCTTTTGGGATCGATAAAATAAGTACAAGTTGAACACTGGGGTCAATACAATTGGCTATCCATCCCCACCAAAATTTCAGGCCTTGTGCCAAGAGTATTCTTTTACTTGTTTTAGTCATTTGACTGTGGCCATGCTGGAACAGCACCTTTAGTCAAACAAATCGACCTCAAGACATATTCTTTGTTAGCCTAGCACTTATTATTCTATCAGTCTCTTTTGCCGAACTGTTAAGTTATGGGGCTGTAAACACACCAAGATTGGTTGTCAAGCGACAGTGGGAGAACAAAGACAGACACACGCACAAACACATACATACATATATATATAAATATATATATATATATATACACACAACAGGCTTCTTTCAGTTTCCATCTAAGTACACCACCAGCTGTTTTCCACAAACTGTACAGGTTATATATATGTGTGTGTGTGTGTGTATATGTGTGTGTGTATATATATATATATATAGGCACAGGCATGGCTGTGTGGTAAGAAGCTTGTTTTCCAGTCACATGGTTATGGGTTCCGACCCAGTGTGTGACACCTTGGACATGTGTCATTCTACTATAGCCTCAGGTCAACCAAAGCCTTGTGAGTGGATTTGGAAGACGGAAACGGAAAGAAGCCTGTCGTGTGTGTGTGTGTGTCTTTGTGTCTGTGTTTGTCCCCCACCCATCACCACTTGACAACCAGTGTTGGTGTGTTTACATCCCCATAACTTAGCAGTTTCAGCCAAAGAGACCAATAGAATAAGTTCTGCAGGTCAAATTGTTTGACTAAAAGCCCTTCAAGGTGATGCTCCAACATGGCTGCAGTCAAATGACTGAAACAAGAAAAGAAAAAAATAATATATATGATGGCTTAGCCAGCTGAAACTTCAAAGTCACTATCATTAATGTTCTTATTAAAGAATAATAATTTTGTACTCTACCAAATGTATTGAGTAATCTTTCAATTTAATATCAAACTGTTTTTATGAGAATATAAAAACAAACATGAATATATATATATATATACACACATGGATGGTTAGATAAATAGATAATGGATAGATAGATATAGAGGGATAGGTAGATAGATAGATAGACATATAGATAGATATAGATAGATATAGAAGGATAGGTAGATAGATATAGATAGATAGATAGATAGATATAGAAGGATAGGTAGGTAGATAGATAGATAGATATGGATGGATAGATAGATAGATTAGAAGAAAAAATATGCAGATAGGCATATAAAGAAAGCAACGTAGATACACTACTAGGAATACAGGTAGATATGCTAACAGACATTTTGTTTGTTTACGTTTTTTTTTCTTTTCTTAGCGGGGAGGGGGGGGGTCTGTTCTGTTATTTAGGCCCAGATCATCTCTGATCAGGCAGATCCATGAATAAAAATTTATTTAAGACTACATTATCCACTGTGTCCTTTCCTTCATCAGAATAGCCGACTGTGATATTAGCTGTTGTTTTTAGCAAGTCAAGCGACCACCTAAAGCAGAAGATAAGGAACTTCTCGCCCACATTGAAATCAGAAACTGACACTAACTCGTTAAAATCCTGTGGGATAAAAACAGCTTAAACCATAAGACCCGTACCTATATAAAATTAACATTTCGTTATTTCCCTCACCACCAACGAACCCCTGTAAATTCTTTTGTGATGTACCCTGATACTAAAAGGGTTTTTCTATCTGTTACATAAATGGTTCCTTTGTGTTTGTAGACAGGGCAGAGTTGATGTGCGAATTATATTGCGAGATTACTGCAGTGCCATGGTTCAAGGGAGATAACTCGGATTTCAAAATATTAGGATTCTTTTTTTGTCTGCAAGTTTCTTCGTAATTTTTTTTTTAGTTTCTTTTTCTATTTGTATTATGGTTTCCTGAATTACAATGAATAGGCATTTGAGATTTTGGGGGTTTTTTCCCCCCCAAACAGCAGAAGAGTTTAGAGAGGATGCGAAGCAGTGACAGATGTAAAAGACTAATGCAAACTATATACTCTCTCTCTCTCTCTCTCTTTACTCTTTTACTTGTTTCAGTCAGTTGACTGCGGCCATGCTGGAGCACCGCTTTTAGTCGAGCAACTCGACCCCGGGACTTATTCTTTGTAAGCCCAGTACTTATTCTATCGGTTTCTTTTGCCGAACCGTTAATTGACGGAGGACATAAACACACCAGCATCGGTTGTCAAGCAATGCTAGGGGGACAAACACAGACACACAAACATACACGCACATATATATATATATATATATATACGACGGGCTTCTTTCAGTTTCCGTCTACCAAGTCCACTCACAAGGCATTGGTCGGCCCAAGGCTATAGTAGAAGACACTTGCCCAAGGTGCCACGCAGTGGGACTGAACCCGGAACCATGTGGTTGGTAAGCAAGCTACTTACCACACAGCCACTCCTGCGCCTATGTAGAGCTATTTCCTCAGCACCACAAGAGTTTGTTCTAAACAATAATAGGAAAATGTCATAATGATTGCTAACATACGCACAAAGCCACAACAGAATCGGCGTAGGGTATAACAGATTATATCGGCTCCAGTAGGATGAAAATCAACGTTGGCTCTGCTGGGAATTGAACTCACAACATAAAGTTTTTATTATGTAATGTAATGCTATTACTGTTACCACATATATATGTTATTTATTGCAATGCCCTCCAGGGACTCGAACACATATTTGTGTACATACTATGGTACATCATCACATATTTTCCATTCTTCTCTTCATTCTTTCACTTTCCCTTCATAAACCCCACCCTCACCAAATTCCAACCAGTTCAGACCCTTTCCCTTACAATTTTTTGATAGTTGTTCCTGTAGTATCACTTTCATACATCGTTTTTGTGGCAATAATTAAGAAATTATTGTTATTATTATTATTATTATTATTAATATTATTATTATTTATATCTTTATTATTATTATTATTATTTATATCATTATTATTATTATTATTATTATTATTATTATTATTATTATTATTTATATCATTATTATTATTATTGTTATTATTATCATTGTTGTTTTATTATTGTTGTTGTTGTGCAGCATATATAAGGAACTTCATATGTGCGCACGTGTTTCTATGTATATTTGTTTATGTGTGCATATAAGCCTTTCTATATACATATAAATCTGTATGTAGGTGTGTGAGCATGTATCTTCTATCATACACACATGCACACACACACACTATGCACCCTAAATTGATAATGATGATGATATACATGACTGGAGATATGTAGCTATTGATATGTTTGCGTGTGTAGATGTACATACATACATACAAATGTTTATGTGTATATGTATATATATATATATTTGTGTGTGTGCATCTGTTTGTTTGTGTGTGTATGTGTAAACTGTGTTTCTGAATTTCTGTTTGCATCATTACATATATGTAAATAATTACTCTGTATCTATCTATCTATCTCTCTCTGTGTGTGTGTGTGTGTGTGTGTGTGTGTGTGTGTGTGCATATGCCTCTATATTTTTGTGTACATGTGCATTACAGAAATAAACAATGTATAATAAAAATAAAACAGACGAGATTTTTTTTGAAATTTAATTTCCCTTGTTGTTTTATTGTTTCATTGAAGATCAATGGGAAAACTTTTATTATTTTATATAGATACTCTTCTCATCACTCTCTCTCTCCCCCTTTCTCGTATATACTGAGTTGCTTCATATTTTATCAAACACCATTTACTGAATAGCTAAATCCTTGATGTAAAGGGACACAACTCAATACCACACTATATATATATATTGAGGTACAAGTTTAAATTGATATACCTATGCGCTCATGCAAACACATACATGTACACACATAGACACATCACCATGATCATAATTGCATTCACATCTGCTTTTCCCTGCTAGTAGGAATTAGACACAGCTTTTTGAAGTAGTGTTTTACAGTCAGATGGCTGCCCTTTTTGGCACAAACCCTTTTAAGGAATTTCTTACAACATTCAGGGATACGATCTTTATATTCTCCAACTAAAACTAATACATACTAAGAGAAAAATGAGTTCTTGTAGCCACATAAAGAGAGTGATTGCAAGTTTACACGCACACACACACACACACACACACACATGGATGGATATGTTGGGCAGGATGATCAGATGTGAGAATGTAGCACTCAACACTCTTGGCCTTGTAAGTATTTAACAGGAGGTCGATTCAGTTCCACATTACTAAGCATGGATAGCTGACCTTGATGTTATGGAAATTAAAGAATCTATATTTATGAGTTCTTGGGAAATGATGTCTAATTAGCATGTGGAAGCTTTTAACTATATTAGCGATAGAAATGCAGGATTGAACTAAATTTTTCTCATTCTCCTTGGGAATGGGATTGAATGGTAAACCTCCATATATATATATATATATATATATATTATATATATATATATGCTAACTTGTTAGTAAAGTCACTCCTCACTTATGTCTCATTATAATGGGGTGAAGCCATGTTGAAGGTATATGTCTCATAACAGGTTGAATAATTTTCTGCAGGTACCTGTGACCAGGTTTCTAATTACAATTGGTTGGTAGTTGGAGTTTCTATGAATAGATACAGTTTTGACATCGGACTTTCTGTAGGGGTAGCATTGGCCTATCTCATGGTCTAAGGTTGTATCAAGATATAAACCAAATTCTTTGAAGTGGTTTATAAGATCCTACTTGAACTTATCTGTGCTATGGTCAGTCATATGGCTTAAGATTATTACCTGGTTATCATCCATGTACAGGACCAAACTGTAAATTCTTCTTAGACTCACCTGCTTGTTATTGATAAGGAGATATTTGGCTTTGGTGTTTTTGAAGTATATTATTAAAGTCTATGATTGGGTGTGATGCATTTTCTGTTTTATGGAACCCTTTTGTGGACACAATCACAGATTGCAACGAAACAGATACATTATGTCGATATACATCAAAGAATTTTAAAAATGCATAAATTTGCATGGTAATAGTGAATGCCCCACATAACTATAAGATGTCGGTCGTAAAATCACCCCTTAGAAAAGTATTTACAAAGTGTGTTCAAAAAGTACTAGGCTTCCCCCACCCCCCCAACAAAACTAGTACTGTGTTGGCAAATCCTTTGGGTGAGTGGTGACGCCACCCATCCTGTGCATGCATAAAAATTTTCTCGAGGACAATCATCATTGGTGATGAAATATGGGTTTATTGTTTTTGCTCAAAGCGTTTGGTTATCTTGCATGAAAACGAAAATCCGACGAGGATGCACTACATGTCTGATTTCTTGGCACAACAGCCAGGAACTGACTCAACCACCTAGCATGAAAATTTTTATGCATGTGCAAGAAGGGTGGCGCCACCTCCCACCCAAAGGATTTTGCCCATGCAGCATTAGTTTTTGTGGGTAAAATACAGTAATCCCTCGACTATCATCGGTGTTACAGTCCACCACCCACCCCTGACACGTGAAAATACGCAAAGTAGAAACAGTACTGTACTCAAGAAGGGTGGCGCCACCTCCCACCCAAAGGATTTTGCCCATGCAGCATTAGTTTTTGTGGGTAAAATACAGTAATCCCTCGACTATCATCGGTGTTACAGTCCACCACCCACCCCTGACACGTGAAAATACGCAAAGTAGAAACAGTACTGTACTCAAGAAGGGTGGCGCCACCTCCCACCCAAAGGATTTTGCCCATGCAGCATTAGTTTTTGTGGGTAAAATACAGTAATCCCTCGACTATCATCGGTGTTACAGTCCACCACCCACCCCTGACACGTGAAAATACGCAAAGTAGAAACAGTACTGTACTCAAGAAGGGTGGCGCCACCTCCCACCCAAAGGATTTTGCCCATGCAGCATTAGTTTTTGTGGGTAAAATACAGTAATCCCTCGACTATCATCGGTGTTACAGTCCACCACCCACCCCTGACACGTGAAAATACGCAAAGTAGAAACAGTACTGTACTGTATATTTCTTTTTTATATATTTTTATAATTTGTATCACTTCAACATTTAAGTTTAATTTGTCAAAATATTTTCGTCGCTTTAAGACTGCGACCTGTTCACTGACAAAAATCCGTGGGTGAAAATATTTTGACAAATTAAACTTAAATGTTGAAGTGAATCAAACGGCTTTTGTGTGTTTCTTAAATGGCTTAGAAACACCTTCCACACTGCAATTGTTTTCGTTTCAGCGCACGATCTCAGATCAAATCACTTGCTATGCAAGTACATCTCCGTAAATATAATTTGTATATATTTATTTTATTATAAATGCAAAGCAACACCACGGAGGAATCAATGTAAGCCTAAATAATAAACCATGATTGTTGAACCGTGATAGGTGAACCACAGTATGGCAAGGGATTGCTGTAGTCTCTTTTACGTCTTATCGCTCTACTTGTTTCAGTCATTAGACTGCAGCCATACTGGAGCACTGCCTTGAATTTTTTCAATTGAACGAATTGATCACAGTACTTCTTTTTTAATTTTTTTTTATACTTATTTAATCAGCCTCTATGCCAAACTGCTAAGTTATGAGGACATAAACACACCAACACCAGTGGGGGTGGGGCAAACACATGCACAGTGACACACATGCATTTATATATACATATATGTACACAATGGGCTTCTTTGAGTTTCCATCTAACAAATCCACTCACAAAGGCTTTGGGTCAGCCCAAGGATATAGTAGAAGACAGTTGCCCAAGGTGCTATGCAGTGGGACTGAACCCGGATCCATGTAGCTTGGAAGCAAGCTGCTTACCACTCAGCCACACCTGTGCCTAGTTTGATACTTTTTGAACACACCTGGTATATTTTCATCTACAAACGTCACTAAAGAAAAAAAAAACAAACATTAATTAACAACAGATAACTGAATGAACTAATAGACTGAGCTATGGAGAAATACAGATACAAAGAAAATACTACGAATGCATCAGTAAAACACACAAGTCACGCATAAAATTTATTATATAAATCAAGTTCATAAAAGCTATCAAAACAGATGAATATGTAATCAAAAGCTTCGTCAGTCAATAAAACTTTTGACTGAAAAGTCTGCATCAATTCAACCAGTAACAACACAGATGTAAGATATACGCAATTCTTAAGAAAGGAACTATGAAAGATCTGGAAATGTTGAGTTTGTATTTAGGAACTTTTGTTTGAAACTAAGAAAATATGAAAAATCCAAAATAGAAAAGAAATAAAACTTGAACTCAGTTGTGTATTTAATGAAATATAAATGGCTCTGAGGAAGCTGTTCGATGTTGCTTGAGCACTCTGCTCTAAGTGAAAGCTTCGTATAGCAGAAACGGCTGCATGCTAATGAAAGTAATTACATAACCCCTGTGTTTTTTTTAGTTATTCATTGATATTTAATGAAACGTACATACATATATATATGCATACATACACACACACACACTCACAAAGGAATGGGCTCACAAAATATAAAGTCTCACACACAGACATGAACAGGCACATACACATGCACATATGCATGTGTATTTGTGTGTATGTGTGTGTAATGACTTTAGGCTGTTAGATGTATTGGTAACCAGGTCAGAACTAGATCATGTCTGCCTGTTTGTCTTTCTGTCTGTCTGACTGTGTGTATCTTGCTGTCTGCAAGTTGTGTGCTAATCTTTGATTTATTTATTCTATTTTTTTTTTATTTTTGAAAATAAAACTCAATAAAATAATAATAATAATAATAATAATAAATTTCAGAGAAAAAAAAAAGGACAAAATTCACTACCTTCCCCATCTTGCCCACCCTGCATCTTTTCATGCTAGCTCACCCCGCCCTTCACCTTGCAACAATAGCTATAGAAATTTTCAATAGATCATTTCTCCCTCCACACCTCTCTTTATTCCTTACCCCATCCACTACCACCGCTGCCACCGCCACCACCACTGCTGCTGCTGCTGCCACTGCCACCACTGTCACCTCTCACTACAACCTCTTCCCACATTTCAGTGTGTCAAATTGATCAGAATAGCAGCTGTGCCTAGAGTAAGCAAGCCTCCCTCTCTCCCTTCCACCTTGAAAATATACCACCACCACCACCACCACCATTCATACCCTCCCCCACTCGACCCTCTTCTGCTCACTCACCCCCTCCCCGCTTCCTCTCCACCTTACCCTCTACCTCTGTTGCAGCCACTGCTACCAACCACTGTTACCCTCTCCCATTACCAACACCACTGCCAAGAACACACCACCACCATCACCACTTGAATCTCCAATAACAATCATCATCATCATCATCACTATTCCAAACATTAAGTATAGCAACAACACTGCATCATCATCATCATCATCACCACCAGTATCATTGCAGACCATTACTACTACTTCATTACTACTACTATGACTGCATAAGCCAACTTCGCAGCTCCCAATACCTTCTAAATTATATTTTTGCATTATCCACCCCCATCCCACCCCCCATCACATTCACCACTAGCACCTCAATTCACCCAGACCACAATTATCCACCACAAACACTACTACTGTCACAAAGACCACCACCACAAACATGACTACCCTAAGGAAGTCTATATGTGGTTACTCAGTCTGCTAGAAATAGCAACCAAATCTTGTTCAAGGTGCTCTATTCCAGAAGAAAGGATAGTATCTTCATAGCCAGAATAGCATTTAATGATAGGACTGTTTGCTCCACACTTTCTCCTCCAGGGGCCCTCAACAGCAACAAGAAGTAACCACCAGAGCAACAAAGACCATATTGATATATAACATGAATAACCAATGGGTATAAGATGTATGTATAATGAAAGAAACACATTTAGTTGGTTTTGTATGAAGTGTTTAACATTATTGTACAAAATTATGCAATATTCATTTGTTAAGCATTTTGAAATATTTTAATAAACATTTTTGATATATGGTTGCAAAAAGTTATTAGTTCACAATAAATATTTTGGATAGAACTCCTATAGAACTACATATATATTCAGATTCAATCCTGAGTATTATTAGTTTGAGTATAAGATGTGACTTATTTTAATAGATGATTTTAAAGTTTCTAACATTATGTTTAAAAACCAAATATGTTTTGATAACATTGTGTTAGAATGTCTTTCAAAATTTCTGAATGTATAACTATGCTGCTTATATCTTTATTTGAAATGGTTTACAGTCAGCCTGTTGTAATCTTTAAAAACTAGTTCATTAGTTCATGTAAAAGATTATTTAAAGTATATTTTATGAGACTAAAACAATGAAAAAGTTTTGTATGTGAATAACTGCTTAATGTTCTTTAATGTTAATATTCGCTAATGAACCATATAATTTTATGATTCTTCTTTTTGTGCATGAGAATTATAATTTATGTGAGTGCAGTCATAGCTATGTGGTTAAGAAGCTTGCTTACAAGTACATAGTTTTGATTTCAGTTCAATTACATTGCACTTTGCGCAAGTGCCTTCTAGACATGGACTGTGCAAAAGCCTTTTGTGTGTGGGTATGGGTGTGTGTGTGTGACCACTTGACAGCTGGTGTGTGTTTGGTTTCATCCTTGTAACTTAACATTTTATTTTTTAAAAATGGGAGTTTAATAGAATAAGCACTAGACTTAGACTAAGTACTAAGGTGGGTATGGTTGACTAAGAAGAAACCTTTTAAGATAGTGTCCCAACATAACCACAGTTCAATGACTGGAACAAAAGTTAATTAATTTTTATCCTCAAAGCTGTGAATTTTAATTAATTCTTCATTATAATAATCATTTTGTTAAATGAATTATTTATTTGAATCATTGAATGAACCATTTATAATCATTTTATTAAATAAAAATATATTGGGTAAGTGTATCCTGTTATTTTGTGCTAAATTTCTTATAATATGAAGTGAATGATTAGAAGTAATATATAGGTAATATGACTTTGCAGTTGGTTTAATATATACTGTGGTTTCCAAATTTATGGTGATATCCAAAATACTTAAATGTTTAAGCTTGTGTCATCAGTGATTTGTAGGTGCAAATCTTTAAATAACCCGATGAGATTTTTTCCTTCCCAGTCAGAACTATCTAACTTTTGAGCAATCGTATTGCGTGCAATAATAAGCCCATCATCTCAGTATAAAACCACATTGTAATTTATCGATTTTATTATGTAATAAATGTAAAATATAAATTCCTGTAAGCTTCTCTCCATCACCACATCAAAAGAATTTTTAAATCATTTTTCTTTACTCATAAAGTGTTATAGGAAAACAGCATTGATCTTCTTGCATGCATAATTATTATAATATTGGACCCGGTGATTGATGTATAATTCCTGGTGAAAAACTCATGCTTTTCGGAGTTAAGATCTGGGTTACTGAAGGGTAAAATTCAATGATATGTAGCTAGGTGGGTTTGTGATTATGTTTATTGTTACTGCTATTAAACCAATTAATAACGGAAATACCATTATTCCTTAAAGTTAAATCGTTTGTTTAATTTTAAGGATTATTGCATCTAAGATGCTTTTACTCCATATGCACACATATGTGTAAGTCTCTGTGTATGTGTGTATGCACGCAAGAGAGCACATGTGTGTGTGTGTATGCACGCGAGAGAGCACGTGTGTGTGTGTGTGTGTTTAATGGGTACAGTGACTTTACTACATTGTGTTGAAGATTTTTCATATTTCTTAAGAGTTCTTTACATTTTGTCTGAAACAGTTCAAAGATCAATCGATGTTGTTTATTCTTCTTAAAATTTCCATTCTCTGAACAAAATGTTTGATGTGTGTGTGAGGGAAAGGCAGAGCAGCATCACACTGACTCCTTGGTTGCAAAGATGCAGTCATTGTTACATGGTTTACAAGCTTGTTTTGCAGCAATGCAACTATGTAAATTTCCAGTTCAATCCCATGGTGCAGCACTTCATGTAAGTGTCTTCTCTCATAATCTCACATCAATCAAAACTTTGTGAATGGAAGTTGGCATGTTGGAAACTTCGCAGATTAATGGAGAGACCATTCCTGTTTTTTTTAGTTTCTGTTGGCTTCAATACACTCTTGTTGCAATTATTCACACCACATCTGTGATCTGAAAATAATTTCCTCCTTTCTTCCTCCATGTCTTTGGTGTGCTGAAATATATTGTTGGAATTTTGTTTCTGTCCCTGATTAAACCATACATAATTATTTGACAGGATAATTAGCTCAACTACTTATATTGAGTACCATTTCTCAACGTTTTTCCTTCTCAAGCCATGCCTGGCTCATAAGGGCCAGTTTCCTTGGCGTATAGGTTCCCCACCTTGATGGGATGCCGGTCCGTCGCAGGTGAGCTGCAAGATGCAGGAGGAAAGAGTGAGAGAAAGTTGTGGCAAAAGAGTCAACAGAAGTTCGCCATTACCTTCTACCGGAGCCGCATGAAGCTTAGGTGTTTTGCTTATAAACACACACATCATCTGATCTGAGATTCGAACCTGCGATCCCTCGATCGCAAGTCTGCTGCTCTAACCACGAGGCCATGTGCCTCCACACCATTTCTCATAAGTGCCTTCAAACATACACATAAGCAGTTGATATATATATATATACTAGGGGGAGTCATAAATTATCCACACTTTCATCATAACATATCTTTATTATTGTTACACTGCCTTCTACGTAGGCATGCTTATAGTTGGTACTATTGTGGTCACGAGATCAAAGTTTGAGCTTGATCACGCCATTTTTCTTTCTGGCTTTACTGTGTATGTATGGCCACTCCACTAGCTATGTGCACCAAAGAAGAACAAAGAGCAGTGACCTGGTTTCTCTGGTTGAAAGGTATGTCAGGTGCTGAAATTCATCAGAGGCTTTTAGCACAATTGATTAATGGTTTCAGCAGTCTAGGTGGCCATGTGTGGGTGTGCATTGTCAGGCAACAATAATAGGCTTCAGCATTTGGTATGAATTAATTGCTGGCTTCAGTTTGTTGGCCAACAAGGCATTGTATCTTGCACTGTTGATTATACAGCCCTTTTCCAGGTAGTCTTCCAATATAGGCCCTTTTGAGTCCCCAAAAAGGGTTAGCATCACCTTTCTAGCAGAAGACTGAGTCTTGAATTTCTTTGTTGCTGGTGAACCAGGATGTTTCCACTCCATACTCTGTCTTTGGGATTCTGCCTCATAATGATGGACCCACGTTTCATCTCTTGTGACTATTCTGATTAAAAATTCCTCACCCTCATTGTTGTAGCGATCGAGAAAAAATTTGGCAGACCTCAAGATGTTTGCGCTTGTGCTCTGCAGTAAGCTCTCTTGGCACCCATCTTGCACAGAGTATATGGAAGCCAAGCTCATTGTAGATGTTTTCATTGCTACGTACATATGTATATACATACATACATACATACAGGCATGACTGTGTGGTTAAGATTGCCTTGCCACCATGTAATTCAAGGTTCAATTCCACGGTATGATGCTTTGGGCAAATGTCTTCTACTATAGCCTCGAGCTGACCAATGCTTTGTGAGTGAATTTGATGGACTGAAACTGTATGGAAGCCTGCCATGAACATTGTGTGTGAGTGTGCTGTTGTTTATTCTTAGGTCAACTCAAATTCAGTACCCTAATGGTCAAAGACATTCCAACTATGACCTTCCTATCTTTTTAAAAGTATGTAAGACTCGCTCATCTAGTGTATCCTTCAAGTATTTAAGACAGTAGTGTTCAATGTGAAAGAGACTCAGCTACGATTTCAAGCCAGCTGAACAACCACATCTTTGTTGTGTGTGTGTGTGTATTCACAGGACATGAGATAGAAAAAAAGAAAGTCAGAGAAACTTCAGTAGGTAGAATTTCCTGAGCAACGTAAGGGATCCATCCTTATAAACTCTGCTCTGGTCCTAAATGGAGTCCAACAACAACAGCAGCAGTAATGAACTTTAAAAAAATCTAGGCCATTGATTTATGAAATGGATTTTTCTTTTTGTCTTTTTTTTTTCCCCCTGCTGCATCCCTGTCTTTCATTTTCAGTTTAAAAACAAAATTTCTCTTTTTCCCCCTGCCTCACTACTCCCCACCTCTATAGACCTCACCTCTCTCTCTCTCTCTCTCTCTCTGATGCACACACACGCTCACACACACATACTGTAGTCCACTCAATGAGCAAAGAGAACTGATATATATATATATATATATATATATATATATGTATACATACACACTGACACTATTGATAGTTTGATTTCTCTTTGACTATATGTATGTATTTATGTATTCAAGGAGAGAAATCATGCTTTTAGCTGACTGTAATATGTAATGGAGCTTGTTGAAGATTCCATCATTACCTTGAGCAAGTATCAGTTGTGTGCATTGGGAATTCATCTCCTGCTTGTTTGGTCTCCATCTTTAAATACATCAGGAGAGTCTGTTGCAAAGAGGAAGAGAGAGAGAGAGAGAGAGACATGTGGGATTGCTACATTTAACAAAGCAAATAATAACAGTAACTCTTCTCCCATCATTGTTGGCTCATGTGCTTTCAGGCTGAAGATGTTCGTGAATTTCTGGAATAAGGATATAAATTTGCCGTAACACTCCCATCAGATAATTCAGTCAACTTACATAGAAATTATATTTTGCATCACTTCTGTAGATATTTACATATGATTACATGTAAAGGAGCTCTCTTGTTAGTTGATGTTTGCTCCATTCAGGTCTGGTGGTTACTAAGGAAACTCGGGGTAAATGAATGAATTGTGAGGACATAAGCCATAAGCCATGTAGAGGCAAAGTCAGCAATGGTTTTTTTTCCAGTGAATGTAAGGGACAGACAAGGGTCAGTCGGGACTCGGCGCTTGGCCTTATTACAATCCCCGCATTAATAATAGACTAATTTAGCCCTTTTGATATCAACCTACAACAGAACACAACCTGTACCAACTTGGAAGATGGACATTAAATGATGATGATGATAATATATATACATATATATATATATAGAGAGAGAGAGAGAGTTAAATGCAGGTGTTATTCAAATTCTTTTACTTCCGACACATGTTTCGAAGATTTCACTGGTATTATTCTAAAGGAATAAAATGGTGTTAAACAATGTAATCTTCTCTTCAGGGAAGTGAAGAAATGAAACTCGTCAATAAGACATTTTAACAGAAAATGATGGATATGTATAGTGATTAACTGAACGCTATTAAAATTGTTTAAAAAAAACTTTATATATATAATGGTCCTTTTTCATACCGAATTCTACTTGGTGAAATTATTGATTACTTCTTAATTAATTAATTTTACCCTTTGTTATTATATATATATATCATCATCATCATCATCATCGTTTAACGTCCGTTTTCCGCGCTAGCACGGGTTGGACGGTTCGACCGGGGTCTGGGGAGCCAGGGGCTGCCCCAGGCTCCAGTCTGATCTGGCAGTGTTTCTACAGCTGGATGCCCTTCCTAATGCCAATCACTCCGCGAGTGTAGTGGGTGCTTTTTACATGCCACCTGCACAGGTGCCAGAGGGGTCTGGCATCGGCCACGATCAGTTGGTGCTTTTTTTTTTTTTTTTTTTTTTTTTTTGTGCTACCGGCACAGAAGCCAGTCAAGGCGGTGCTGGCATCGGTCACGTTCGGATGTTGCTTTTTATGTGCTACCGGCACAGAACCCATTCGAGGCGGGGTTGGCATCGGTCACGTTCGGATGGTGCCTTTTATGTGGCACCGGCACAGAAGCCAGTGGAGGCTGCACTGGCGACGGCCACGTTCAGATGGTGCTTTTTATGTGTCACTGGCACAGGTATCACAGCTACTACTGTTTCCATTGATATTTGGTTCGATGTTCATGCACATGCACTTGACTCAACAGGTCTCCTCAAGCACAGCGAGATGTTCCGGGATCCCACGATCGGTTGATATAAACTTCCTTTAAAGTGATCTAAATTTAAAACCTTCCATCAAAATCTGATATTAATTGGAGTTCTGAAATTGATGTTGATTGGAGTTCTAACCTTTGTGTAATTTGAACCTTGTTCTCATTTCAAATTCTGCCAAGGTCAACTTTGTCTTTCATCCTTTCAAGGTTGATTAAAATAAATATCAGTTGACCACTGGGGTTGCTGTAAGCGACTAGCTCCCTCTATAAAAAATTTCAGGTCCTTTGCCTATAGTAGAAAGAATTTAAGTTGCAAACACCAGCGCGAAATTAACAAAGTTTTTTTTTTTTTTCTGAATTACTCATTATTTTCAAAATTAATCATTAGAACAGAGGCAGAGTTCTTCAGAAGAAATATGGTAACAAAAGTGTTAAAAACCTTGCTCACTGTGGGAACTCCTATATACTTTGAGATTTTGATGATGTGATTACTTTTAGAATGACAGTGTAGAATAGGTGTGAGAGGTCAGATCTGGCCAGTTTGATCATAGAACAGGTAGAATATTTTGGCCTTGTGAGTAGATTTGGTAGACAAAAACTGAAAGAAGCAGGTCATGTGTTTGTGTGTGTGTGTGTATGTATATCATCATCATCATCATCGTTTAACGTCCGTTCTCCATGCTAGCATGGGTTGGACGGTTTGACCGGGGATCTGGGAAGCCAGAAGGCTGCACCAGGCTCCGGTCTTATCTGGCAATGTTTCTACAGCTGGATGCCCTTCCTAACGCCAACCACTCCGTGAGTGTAGTGGGTGCTTTTTACGTGCCACGTAATTTGTCAATATATATATATATATATATATATATATATATATATATATATATATATGTATACACACACACACACACACACATATATATCAGGGTCTTCACAGTATTGACTAGTCTATTGGATGTTGTTATACATCACTGGTCACAATGCACTTCACAGTGTTTTAGCTTTGTGGACTGGAGCAAAATGAAATGAAATGTTTTGCTCAAAAACACAATGCACAGCCGGTCTGAGAATCGAAACGACAATCTCACAATCATAGCTGCAACACCCCTAACCACTCAGCCATATGCCTTAATATGTATGTGTGTGTGTATGAGAGAGAGTGTGTGTATGTTTGCATCTCCTTGTCTTAATATTGCATGATAGTTGTACATGAATGTCATTTAAACAGTAGCATCCATTTCCAATATTCTGGGAAGGCATGTCTAGTCATGGGGAAATATTACCTTACTTGGACACAGGTAAGGGTTTGGTTACAGGAGGGGCGTCTGGCCATAGAAAACCTGACTTGACAAATTCTGTCTGATCAGTCTGAAGCATGGAAAAGTGGACATTAAAATGGTTGATGATGGTGACTGGACTCTATAGTTAACTTCAATATACGAGTGTCCACTTATTTGACCAACCATAAATAAGTGGACGCTAGAACAATGATGCTGCTGCTGCTGCTGATGATGATGATATTACATACCTAGGTTTACAGTATCAAGTGTGTCATTCATTTTTAAAGTAAGTTTTTTGAAGGAGGGAGATTTGGCTGCTATTTCTAGCCGATTGACAAATCATGTAGAGGCATCCTTGTAGGTTCATTGGCTGTTGTTGTTGTTATTGGTAGTGGTGATGGTGGTGGTCAGAGATGGATTGTAAAATTCAGCTGTAATCAAAGGGCTTTGTAGTAGCCTGCTCGCTTGCTGATTTGATGGCATTCATTCATGCATGCATGCATGCATGCATATTGGTACAGCCATATCTTAATTGTACCTTTCCATAATGAATATGTTACCTAGCTACATTGCTGTATGTGTAAATATAGTGCAGCTCTTTGAAATGTCCAGCGCCAATCTTCATTCATTGCATGTGACCCTTAACCTTTCAGGAGAGATCTGAAGAATTTGATACTGTCCTATTTATAACTTCACTTTGCTGTTACTGCTTGGCCAAATCAATATCTTAATTATCTTTTAATATGACTGTGTGCATATATGTATGTTATGTGTGTCTACAATTCTGTATGCTTATGTATGCGTATGTATTTGTATTCATGTATGCATATATATATGTGTATCTGTGTTTGTCCATGTATGCATATATGATTGTATGTGTATATGCATGCATTCATTTATTTATATATGTATGTATAATTGATTGTGTTTCTATCTGTGCATATGTATGTATGATTGTATGTCTGTATCTTTCTGTGTGTGTGTGTGTGTGTGTACGATTGTGTGTGCCTATATATGTCTGTGTAGGTATATGTAAAGCAAAGTGGGTCTGCCTGTATGTGTCTGTTTACCTGTATACATATATGTGTGTGTGTGTGTGTGTGTCTGTGTATGCTTTGTCTTTCTATGTGTACATGTTTGTATTTCTACCCCAAATGTGTCTCTCCCTTTATATGTGTCTACATTTGCATTTGCTCACATGTTTGTGTATGTGTGTGTCTTGTATTTGTTGACAAAAATATAATGAAAAAAGAAAGATATTTGTAAATACGGTACCGAAAATGAAAAGATTCTTGTTGCTTCCAGCATTAAACTTTCCTCTTCATCACCATTATCACTACCATCTTCATCATCATCACCACTACCACCTTCATCATCATCATCTTTGATCAGGGATTCAGTATAGGTGCTGACATGGCTACATGGTAAGAACGTTTGCTTCCCAATAACATGGTTGCAGGTTCAGTCCCCCTGTGTGGCAACTTGAGCAAGTGTCTCCTTCTGTAGCCCTAGACCATCCAAAGTTCTGTGAATGAATTGAGTTAATGGAAACTGATATATATGCCAAAGAACCTCCCCAAACTAGGCACCAATATCTCGGCATTGTCCAAACCTAATAAAGTTACCTATTAAGAAAACCAAACAATACAAGTAAACAATGTCCACAAACACTTCCCATTTTTAAAAGAATGAAGGATAACCTAGACTAACAAGAAATTCACAATCAAGCATAAGACATGTGCATTCCCATCATCAGCTGTGTAATCAGATATCACTATGGTTTTGACACCTAGCCAGTATCATTCAGTCTGGCACTGTCCACAATATTCTTTTCTACTCGAGGCACAAGGCCTGAAATTTTGGGAGAGGAGCCAGTCGATTAGATTGACCCCAGTACACAACTGGTACTTACTTTATTGACCCCAAAACAATGAAAGGCAAAATTGACCTCAGCAGAATTTTAACTCAGAACGTAAAGACAGACAAAATACCGCTAAGCATTTTGCCCAGCATGCAGTGTCCACAATATTAAAAATATAAACATTGCCTGAGAATCCACCAACTTATTTCTACAAATAGTGGGAACTTGTGGCTACAAATTAGTAATTATAATAACAAAGAACCAATTCCAGAAAGAACGCTCAGACAATACCACAGATGTCAACAACTGGGTACTTTGTTTCTCAATCAACATCACATGATATGTGTGAGTGAGAAGCAATATCTGTGTTTCTTTTTTTATAACACATGATAGTTGTAAACAAGCATCACCATCATACAAGTGGTGTCCTTTGTTTTCCAATTTCCCATGAAAACATGTCCTGCTATGGGATCTTACCTTGCCAAGAAACAAATGAGAGTTTGCAACAGCAACAGCATCCAGTCACAGAAAATCTGTCTCAAAGAACTCTATCTGTCCCATGCAAGCTTGAAAAATTAGATTTGAAAACAATGATGATGGTGCTGTACTAATAATGATGTACACATTCAGATGAGTTTGACTTGTCTGAGATCTTATCCATTAATGTTTAATATGTTGATGTAGTAATATAGAACAGTGTGTCTTATCTAAGGTTTAACTTGTTAGTACTTATAATACTAATTGTGTTAGTTGTGTCAGTGTATTTCATGTGTTAGATGATGATGATGATGAAATCAAAACTAAACAAAAGCACTCAGGGAGTGCAAACCTCTACCAAGGCAACAGCAACTTCCTCTCAACGATTAGCCAGAGATGATTTTTAAAATGAGAATATCTGAAAAAAAAACTCAACTGCTCTCACAAACGAAAATACTAAAAATGAACCTGACCACTCTCAAAAACCTAGTAAAAAAATACAGGAAAAATAATCCAGAATCCTTGTCCGGTACCAGATCGATCTCAAAATCTAATCAGTTTGTACTAGTCACGAGGCCAAACATCCCTGAAAGTTTCATCCAAATCAATCCAGCGTTTCTTGGACTATCTTGTCCACAGACAAACAAACATGACTGAAAACAATACCTCAACATTTTTTAAGGCACAGGTAATAAATAATCAGAATTTCTTACTTGATCTTTGTCCATATTTGTTATTTCACACTAACAAGTCCAGATGTATGTTTAGACTGAAAAGGTAGCACCATCTTCATTACAGACAGATTTGGTGAGTTTGAAAATGCTAAAGAGCTTAGTAGTAGTAGTAATAGTAGTAGGAGGAGGAGGAGATGAAGTTTTCCTCATTAGGATTTATTTCATTCCCTCTCTGTCAGGAGGCACATGTGCTTACACACACATGTACACAAACAGTGACTGCCACCTACCAAATCCAATCACAAGGCTTCGGTGGGCCCAAGGCTATAGCAGAAGACACTTGCCAAAGGGGCCACATGGTGGGACTGAACCTGAAACCATGTGGCTGGGAAGCAAGCTTTTTAACCACACAACCATATAAAACCTGTTGAGCTTTGATTATTAGTGTTTTCACATTGTTTCTTTCATTTTCATTGCTTTCTCGCACTTAATTCATTGAGATGTATGACACCCCTCACTAGCAATGTAGTAGTCTTCACAACCTAGCTGAACAAAGAGTCTTTTCCTTATTTTCCTTTACTCTTTGAACTTCAATTTGCAGGGAATTAACAAGATTCACTTGCCCTAAACATAGCACAGAACATGGTGACCTCACTAGTGCTGGCTGCACAAAAACAAAAGCACCCGATATACACACTTTAAAGTGGTTAACATTAGAAAGGGCATCCAGCCATAGAAGCCATGCCAAAGCTAACTTTGGGACCTGACACAGCTCTGCTGCTTGTTGAGACCCTGTCAAACCATTTCTCAAAGTCACAGAGTGGCAATCTTCTGGAATTCTCTTCCTGGTTTTTTCTGCAATTGGTAGCATACAGGAACCTCATTATAAACAATAATATACTTACGACAAATCTCAGAGGCTACCTTCTATTACCACCAATAAGATCAAG
>NC_043010.1:37416264-37456264 GCF_006345805.1 Octopus sinensis
AGACTGTGCATAAGGAGTAGACAACCACCATACACACACACACACACACATATTCAGGGAAAGACCTCTGTGGTAGGTTGTTAATCAGTCGTTCCTCAACAGTGGAGTCCATATTCAGAACATTTGAAAAATGCTCTGCCCAGCGCTTTGTAATCTCCTTTTTGTTTGTCAAAAGATTACCCTCAATTGAAAGTATGGAAGTTGAGCCACCAAACACAGATCCAGAAACACTCTTTAATTCTGATAGAATGACTTGGAGTCACATCTTTCTGCAGTGTCCTGCAACTCTTGTACCTTCTTTCACCACTATTTATACAGATATATATATATATAATCCAAAGTGTATAGTATTGCATATCCAATATGGCCGATCTTACCAATAAGTTTCACACTAGGGGCTCAGTGGAGTGTTAGGTAAAAGTCCAATTATGTAGCCCTACGCTCATCAGAGATAATCGATATGGAAAGAAATATGGCAACTGCTGTCTATTGTCGGAGGTCAATGGACACATCCAGTTTGTGGTTGCTATGAAAAAGATGATGAAACAAAACAAGTAAGGGATTGAGTTAAGAGTTATATATATATATATATATATATATATATATATATACACACACCTAATTTGGAAACAGGTGAAGGTTTGTGACAGGAAGAGCATCTGGCTATAGAAAAACTCTCTCAACAAATTCTGTCTGAGCCATGCAAGCATTGCAGAAAAGACATTAAAATGACGATGATGATGATGATGATGATGATATTGTGACACCCACGCGCATATCTGTATGTACATGTACCTGCCATCCTACTTATTTGTCTATCTACCTGCATGTGGAGTGTTTTTTCAATTTCTCTCCCTCTCTCCCCACCTCTCTCTCTCTCTCTGATGTCTTTCTGAAAGTCTGTGGAAGATAATTGAAATCTGATCATCCAGTCTATGTGTGTGTCTATATATATATATATATATGCGAATGGTTTTGTTATATAGACATACACACACCTAAGCACATTATATATATGTATATATATATATATATAATATATATATATATATACACACACACACACATCTAAGCATATTATGCAGGCACACTCTGTATGCTTGTTGTGCCACCATCTGTGCCAACCTTTTGCTTTATCATTGTATTTTTATTATTTTTTAAGATTTTATTTTATTTTTTTTGGTTTTGTTTTTGGTACAAATTAATCATACTTAAATGTTAAATTTCAGTGTGCCTATGTATGCATACATGTTACATGTCTCTCTGTTTATGTATATATATACATATATATTCATGTGCAGATATAGATATATATACACCCACATGCTTGTGTGTGTGTGTGTGTGTGTATATATATATATATATATATATATATATATGTATGTATGTATGTATGTATGTATGTATGTGTGTGTGTGTGTGTGTGTGTATATATATATATGCATATGTTTGTTATTCTTTTTTGTCTGCAGATGTCTCCATACTTAATTATCCTCTCTCTTTTAAACTGTATTTGACCTTCTCTTTCTCTCACTCTACCTCTCTCATCAACCTTACTCCCACCCTTCCTCACTGCTGTAATTCACTCCTCCTCCTCTTCACTACCACTACCACCCACCACAATGTCATTGGTTTCTCTGTACTCTGCAGTTCAATATAGATGATGGTGGTGGTGGTGGAGGTCCTGACATTGGTGCTCTTGGTGGTGGTGGTGATGGTGGGAGGGGAGGCTGTATATCAGAATAAAACATTGAAAATTTTGAAACCAGAAACCAGAAGAAAACCAAAGAAACAAAAGAACCAAAAATACCAAGAATCAATATATCTTTGTATAGCTATAAAACAGGAAACACACACACACACACATTCACTCACACATACATGGATACATGCATGCACCCACACACACATAAGTACATGTGTGCAGCCACATACGCATATATACATGCATACATATAACATACATATACACACACATAAGCTTACATATACATACCTGCTGTAGAATTACATCAAAATTTTGTTGTCTACTCCTCCCCTTACCTTGCTATCATCACCACCACCACCAACAACAACAACATCACCATCAAGAGCATCATCATTGCCACCATCATCATCACCAGCAACAACATCACCACCATCATTTCCTTCTTAATCATCACTACTACCATCATTGTAATCATCATCATCATCATCATCATCATTCTTTTATGGTGGTGGTTACCCCAGTAAAGAGAGAGATACGAGTTTAACCCTTTAGCATTGAAAATGGCCAGATCCAGTCTCTCACACCTACCCAGCACTGTCATTCAAAGCATAAAGAATCACATCATTGAAATCTCAAAGCTGCAAGATAATAATACCTGATTAATTCAAATCAATATCAATGAATAAGCATTACATTTGACAGAATAACCTGAATGCTTAAAGGGTTAAAATGACACCCCCCCCTCACATTTTTTTTTATTTTTTGGTATTTTCAGGAAATGTTTGCAAATTTGTATTCTACACATGAGAATTCATTTGATTATGCAAAAAAAAAAAAAAATTAGTGTGTGATTTAAGGCCTATTAAACTATTATTTTTAACACATCTCAGGACCACCTGTGTTTTAAGCATTTAATAAATGCAAAATAACCACATAGGTAAGCAGCTCTGTAACAGCTTGGTTTGTTACTGTGGAAATATGCAGCTATATGTCTGTGGCTTTCAATTGGCTAAAATTACCCCAGATTTGCAAACTTTAAAAGGCAATTAACTTTGTATTTATTGATTTATGGCACAAATGAATTTCCTGTCAATGATTTCCATACAAAACTACATCAATACACCAAAACATGAAATCAATTGGAACAAAAATTGAAGAAATTAAAAAGTAGTAACCAAGCAGAATAGGTCCAAGATTGGAAATGAATGACACCACTTGGATGGAGGTGACATTTGCTTACAGCAACTGAATGAAACTCGGCAAAGTGAACAAAAATTGCTTTATGATATTTAGTCTGAGTTACTTCTTTTTACACCAAGATGGACTTAGTCATTTTGATTAGTAAAATGAGTAGCCGACAAAAACACTGGAGTTGATTTCAATTGAAAAAATGCTGCAGTGCATAGACAGAAACCACACACACACACACACATATATATACAAACATATAGTGGAGGTGCAATGGCCCAGTGGTTAGGGCAGCGGACTCACAGTCGGAGGATCACAGTTTCGATTCCCAGACTGGGCATTGTGTGTATTTATTGAGTGAAAACACCTAAAGCCCCACAAGGCTCCGGCAAGGGGTGGTGCAACTCCTGTTGTATTCTTTCGCCCCAACTTTCTCTCACTCTCTCTTCCTGTTTCTTGAGTAACATTGTAATGGACTGGCGTCCCATCCAGCTGGGGGTGAACACATACGCCACAGAAACTGGGAAACTGGGCCCATGAGCCTGGCTAGGCTTGAAAAAGGGCGCATAAATAAAATATACACACACTCTATTATTCTTTTACTGGTTCTAGTCTTTGGACTGCAACCATAGAAGGGCATTGCTATTATAGATATAAACAATAGCAATAACTACAACAACAATGAACGAATGCTTTACTTTCTCTCAAACCCGGAGAATGGGTTAGAAGTGATTCAGATTGGTTTTGAACTGAGTACATGCTTTGGCCTACCAAATTCAATCACATGGCTTCGGTCAGCCTGAGGCTATAGCATAAGACACTTACTCAGGGTGCCATACAGTGGGACTGAGCCTGAAACCAGTTCCACTGCATGGCACCTTGGGCAAGTGTCTTCTGCTATAGCCTCAGGCCAAATTTGGTAGGCAGAAATTACCATCGTGTGTGTACATGTGTAATCATGTGTAAGTGCTTGTGTCTCCTCATGGAGTGGGGAATAAGGTGCTCAAAGTGTGGGGGTGGTCAATGGTCTGGCATGAACAGGATTCATGTTATAACTACAAGTGACATCATCATCATTATTAAGTACCTTAACACCAACACCACTATCTAACCGCCATCACCAACAACAACACACAACCACCAACCATCAACACTGTCACTATCATCAATATCAGCAGCACCACTGCTAGATACAGCAGCCAAATCTCTTTCCATGACTGTGGTAAGAAGCTTGCTTCCCAACCAGACGGTTCCTGGTTCAGTCCCACTGCATGACACCTTGAGCAAGTGACCTCTACTATATGTTTGGGCCAACCAAAGCCTTGTGAGTGGATTTCGTAGATGGACACTGAAAAAAGATTATCATATATATAAACATATATATGTGTGTGTGTGTTTGTATGTGTGTGTGTATGTATTTATGTGTGTCTTTATGTTTGTCTCCTCACCTCACTTGACAAGCAAGGTTGGTGTGATTACGTCCCCGTAACTTGGCAGTTCAGCAAATGAGACTGATAGAATATGTACTAGATTTACAAAGAATAAGTCATGGGGTTGATTTGTTTGACTAAAGGCAGTGCTCCAGCATGGCCACAGTCTAATGACTGAAGCAAAAGACTAAAAGAATAAAATGCATGGGTATATATATATTCTTGTATTCTTTTAGTCATCTGACTGCGGCCATGCCTTTAGTCGAACAAATCGACTCCAACATAATCTTTGTAAGCCTAGTACTTATTTTATCAATCTCTTTTGCCGAACTGCTAAGTTACAGGGACCTAAACACACCAACCTCGGCTATCAAGCGATGACAGGGGGACAAACACAGACACACAAATGTACACACATACACACACACATACGATAGGATTCTTTCAGTTTCCATCTACCAAATCCACTCGCAAGGCTTTGGTTGGCCCGAAGCTATAGTAGAAGGCACTTGCCCAAGGTGCCATGCAGTGGGACTGAACACAGAGCCATGTGGTTGGTAAGCAAGCTACTTACCACACAGCCACATGATCTTTAAGATCAAATCTCTGTATACATGCTTATATGTGCATCAAGGTGAAAATATGTTAGTGTATGTGCATCATAATGTTTATTTGTCTGTGTGTGTGTGTATGAGAGAGAGAGAGAGAGACTAAGGGACATGCACCCCTCCTCATGTCTTTAAAAAAAACTAGTTACTCTGTCTCTCTTTCTTTGTCCCCTTTAAATTTTGCCCCTTACACATACATATACATACTCTTTCTTCTCTCACTCCATCCCTCCATCAATCCCACTCCAGGTGGGGCTCAGAAATCCTTTGCCCTTACACTCCCAGTTTCTCCCCCACTACCGCCCCATCCTCTTCCTGCCACTGCTGTTGTATGTGTTTCAAGGACTTGTAGTAAACTGACACCAAACCATAACCAGCCAACAGGGACGAAGTGGGGGGTTAGACTGGGGTTTAGAGCTTAGTTTGACAACAAGAGGACAGGTAGGGTGGAGGAGATGGAATGGGGTAGAGTAGTGACAGGGTCAGATGGGATGGAGGGCTTAGGGTGAGGTGATGGTGGTGGGTAAATTTCCCATGATCTGCTTCTAATCTCATCCCCTTCTGATTAAAGGTACCTATCTATGGGTGATCAGGTCAGCCTAATTGAGGGACTTTGAGAAGAGAATGAGGACCCACTCTGCTATTTTGGTAGTATTCCCATGAGCAGTTGTATAACCCCTAGATTGGAGCTCAGACTTGATCAAACTGGTCTTTGGTCAAACACAAAACATCATTGACCATTTGGTCTCTCTCTCTCTACTTCTTCTTCTTCTTCTTCTGATTATGATGATGATGATGACAGTATATCAAGGATTACATTATTTAATGTGTCCTTCCTTTATTTATTTATTAAAGACAGTTAGGTGTGATTTGGCTGTTATTACTAGCTGGTCAAACAACAGTGTAGAAGCTCTCTTACAGGGTCCTAAAGCAGTTACTTCATGGTAAAATCATGGTAAAATATACACTCACTGCTGCAATATTTATTTTTTTAATTGGTGCCCCAGCATGACCACACCCCTTGGCTGAAACAAAAGTTGAAAGAAGAGTTTACAAGGGAATAGCATATCAGAGATGAAGTTTTAAGATTAAAATCCAATGCCAGAATGAATGCATTTGCAGTTTCACTGCTATTTCTAGCAGATCAAGCAACCACATTTTAACAGTTCCCTAACTGACTCATAAATTTTAGCAATTATATAAAATTACACAACACACGAGAGAGTACATGAAATTAAATTCTATGTAAAAATGTATTTCCAGTTTTGCTCTAAAATAATTTTGATGACATAAGAAAAAAAATACATTCCCTGCCAAAAAGAGCTATTCTTATTTGTTTTTTCCTTCTCTGTCTCTTCTCAAAGAATTCACTATTAAACCATGAATGTTTTATTATATACACACAGGCCTGCATTTTGTTTTTCTAGGTCAACTTATACTATTAACCATGTTTCCTATTGTTGACATTGTTTATTTCTCTGCTGGAGCCTGATCAGACAACCCTATGATCAAAAGGTGTGTCAGCTGTGGTCATGCCTCCTCATTTCAGACTTTGTTACCCAAGATGTCATTTAAAATATATAACAATAGGGTGTGATCTTGGGAGTGATTTGGCTGGTGTTTCTTGTAGGCTAAGTCATATGTGTAGTGATATAGGTTTTCTGAAGAGAAGGCTTGTTGTTTAACCTTTTAGCATTCACACCAGCCATATCCAGTCAAAATATTCAACCTGTTTTATGTTCAAACTGGGCCTCTCACACCTGCCCAACAATGACATTCAAAACTTAATCGGTCACACCATGGAAATCTCAGATGTATGAGATAATACTTGACCAACACAAAACATCATCATCATCATTATCATCATCGTTTAATGTCCACTTTCATGCTAGCATGGGTTGGACGATTTGACTGAGGACTGGTGAACCAGATGGCTGCACCAGGCTTCAATCTTGATCTGGCAGAGTTTCTACAGCTGGATGCCCTTCCTAACGCCAACCACTCCGTGAGTGTAGTGGGTGCTTTTATGTGCCACCAGCATGGGGCCAGTCAGGCGGTACTGGCAACGACCTCGCTCGAATCTTTTACAGGTGCCAGTAAGCAATGTGAATAAATAAGTATTTCATTTAACGAAGTAATCTGAAGACTAAACAGTTAAAATCCTGATTGAGTAAACTCATTAGAAAAAATGTGCTAGCTGTGACCATCTTGTCTTTTTATTCAGACATAATAATATCTAACAACCAGTGTAGTTGTCCTCAATAACATCAGTGGCTGTCTCCCCTCCCAAGAGTTTTTTCCACAGGCGTAGGAGTGGCTGTGTGGTAAGTAGCTTGCTTACGAACCAAATGGTTCCGGGTTCAGTCCCACTGCGTGGCACCTTGGGCAAGTGTCTTCTACTATAGCCTCAGGCCAACCAAAGCTTTGTGAATGGATTTAGTAGATGGAAACTGAAAGAAGCCCCTTGTATATATGTATGTATATATATGTGTGTTTGTGTGTCTGTGTTTGTCCTCCCAACATCGCTTGACAACCGATGCTGGTGTGTTTACGTCCCCGTAACTTAGCGGTTCGGCAAAAGAGACTGATAGACTAAGTACTAGGCATCCAAAGAATAAGTCCTGGGGTTGATTTGCTCAACTTATGGCAGTGCTCCAGCATGGCCACAGTCAAATGACTGAAACAAGTAAAAGAGAGAGTATCTTCTTGGTAAGTGTTATGCCAGATACTCAGTGTTAACCCACACATCTTTCCCCTTCATAACATGCGTTTTTGCTGTCAGTCCTGACTTCACAGGAAACAGCAGAGTACAATTCCAAGAACTTACCACAAGAGTGGAAGCAGTGTCAGAAGTATAAGGAATGGAAATTAATTCAGGAAGGAGTAAGATTCTGATTAATAGCCACATCACGAGGCAACAAACAAGCTCAATGCTTAAATGAACAAAACCTTGAAGTGGATGACTTTAAATGGAGAAAAAAATTTCAATGTTGATTTATTGATTCATTTGGGCAAGTCTATGTCTGTATTATCAGTCAATTGCAAAAAAATGTTTCAAAAAAATTCAAAGCTCTGCAAAAATCCAGTACAAATTCTTCATGGCTCAAAGCATTGCTTACTTTTTTTTTACTCAACCTGATATATATATATAAAAATGAAGGCAGTGCAGACAACCTAAAGGTTTTTGCAAAGTGCACATAATTTTGTATATATATATATATATATATGTGTGTGTGTGTGTGTGTGTGTGTGTGTTAGGGGAAGTACAAAATTATACGCACTTCACAAAAACCTTTAGATTGGTTGCACTGCTTTCATTTTTAAGGTTTCTAAGATGTTTTTTGAGGGAGACTTGGCTGATATTTCTATCAAATCCAGTGACAATGTGTAGGTACACCTGAGTGTTGTTTACCTTATCTAACGTTTCTTTTCTATCATATAGACTGCAGATATAATTTGAAGAAGAATTTACCGCTATTTCTTGTTAGTCATGCCACTATTGGTCCATAGGATACAAATAAAATATATAAAATTAGTATATTGATAACAATTGCAGGCATGTAACTTGGTGGTTAGAGTGTTGCACTAATGATTGCTAGACTATGGGTTCAATCCCTGCACCAAGCAGTGCATTGTTTTCTTGAGTAAAACACTTCATTTCATGTCGCTCCAGTCCACTCAGCTGTAGATGGGTTACCCAGTGATGGATTAGCTTTCCAATCAGGTGGAATGTTGGTTTGCTTGCCTACCCAGCTGGGTGGCATCATTTGAAAGCTAAAAAAATGCAAAGTGTTTTTTGACCAGTGATGGATAACAACATCTGCTAGTCTGGTCAGTCATGTGATCATGTGACATTCATAACAAAGAATGCCTAACAGGTTAGCATCATGAAGTTTAGTTGATGACAGGGAATTAGCACTGAGATCAGAGGGTGAAGAAAATTGTCAAACAAGAAGCTTCGTCTGCCACTACATGATTTCCTGACTGACAAAACATATTCAACTTTCAGGAAGGAAAGAATTATGAACCAGAGGAAAAACATCACTGTAGGCAATCCTCTTGATAGTCCATGATGATTGTACCATATAAAATGTCATGAGTGGAGCAAGTTGTTAGTGAAGAGGATTGTTTTCTGCTGTTCTGTTTTCAGACACATTATGAAGGCAATGAACAAAAAGAAAAAGAAAGAAGACAAAACAGGAAAAACAGGTTTTAACAAATATTGTATTAATTTAATACTTAAAAAAGAAGGGAGAGAGACTAAACATTTCGGGCACTAGTCCTTCATCAGAAGAAGAGTAAATAAGGAGTATGAAACAAGAAAAGTGCTTGAGAAAAAGTGGAGTGGGGACAGGCAAAGGGTTAGGGCCTAAACCGACTGGGTAAGAATTAAACAAAATATTGCAATGAGGAAAATAGTTCAAATCAGCCAATAAGCATAGATCTGCTGGTGATGGTGTTACTTCACCCAAGGTCAGTCCTGATCCAAGAGTTCTATGATCAAAAACACTTCAAGTATGAAATGCTTTTGATCATACACTCAAGCTGTCTTTTAACTGAAATGGTATGTCACCTTTGAAGAAATTTTGCTTCTTGAGATTATCTCCCCTTCTTATATGGAGTTGGTACCAACTGTCACTAAATGAAATGCTTTTGATCATACACTCAAGCTGTCTTTTAACTGAAATGGTATGTCACCTTTGAAGAAATTTTGCTTCTTGAGATTATCTCCCCTTCTTATATGGAGTTGGTACCAACTGTCACTAAGTGATTAGTCGGCCCTCCCTTAGAAGGGGAGATAATTTCAATACATCAAAAAAATCATCATGTATGTTATTTAATATACCCTTATGCATCTATATTGGTCAAATACACACCACAGGCCACTCCCAGTTATTTTGCTTAGCTCATTTTGGTTGCATCTATACAAATTATATATAAAACATGTATCTCTCTCTCTCTCTCTCTCTCTCTCTCTCTATATATATATATATATATAGAGAGAGAGAGAGAGAGAGAGAGAGAGATGGGGAGATGATGTGTAATGGGGAAGGTGTTGTACATAGGCCTAAAGCAGTTTTTATTTGGGGTGGAGGAGAGAGGGCTATGATTGTTTTCTATTTTTGTTTACCCAGTTATTTCCTATTGCTTGTACTACCATCAAGACCACTATCCCCCCCACACACACACACTTGTAATATTCCTGCCACATCACTTCCATCATTGTCACCACCACCACCACCAATCTTCCAACCTTCAGCTATAACACTGTTGCCAAGCCTACATTTCTTTACTTCCCAAAGACAAAAGAGAAATAGGAGGAAGTAGATGGCTGAGGTGTATGGTAGGGATATCCACCTCATGAACACCCCCAGATACACACAGAATCCTTTCCCCTACCCTACCCATTGCTCACCAACTTGGCCACCATTCCTACAAACACCACCACCACCCAGTGGGGGCATTACCTTTTTCTTCAAATGGAAATTCAATCAAACCAAATTCTTCTCTCCACCCTTTACTTGCTCCCCCACTCTACCACCCCTTTCCTATTTTTTTTTTTGTCACCCTTCCTCTACCCAAGGCTGGTAGATAATTAAGTATTCACTACCACCTCCTCTTACTGCGCCCTCATCAACCCTTTTTTATGGTTGTCTATGTTAATGTATATGTGTGTCCCTATATTTGTGTGTGTGTGTGTGTATCTCTATAACCCTCACACACAAACACACATGCACTTACACACAAGTGCATGCACTCTTTCCAGCTCTTTAACTCCTGTCTGTCTCTCATTCTATCAGGCTTACATCCATACATACACATCCTACCCCCACAGTCACTGTGTCTTTTTCCTCTTTCTCTCCATTCGCTCCCTCTCTCTCCAGTTCTCACTCTTTCTCTCTCTTTCCACACACACACACACACACTGTCTTCACAGTTATTTTCACACCCCAGTCACTATAAACTCCTCCACCAACAACAAGGAAAGAGTTTCTACAGGGTCATTTAACTTGCCAGATATAGCAACTAGACTCCCTCATATCACATGTAATTACTTTCTTTAAAAGAGGGAATTCAGTGATTAGAAGGACATGATGGCCACAATGGGACTATCTTTAAAAGCACAACTATAACATTTTCTACACATTGGCTTGCCTTGCTTGACCTGCTCAATGCAAGAGCCAAATTATTCTCATCAATTTCAACTCCCCTCACTGTCAGGGCCCTCTTAACTGTTTTGTAGGGTACCTAGGCAAAGTAGTATACTGGGTGACCTGGCCTATACTATTTATTTAATGACAGCAAGCCACAACCTACATAAATTAGCAATGGACCCCTAAACTTGTGTCTCTCCTTCATCAGGAAACTACTCAGTGCATTTAAATGGCACTCTAATATCCTTAATTCCAAGGCAGCCATATTCATTGTGAAGACTAAGTGTAGGTCAAAACCCTGGATTTTTTGTCTGAATCAAAATCTCTGTTGCAGAAAATGTCAGAATCTGTAAAAAAGAAAAAAAAACAGACAGGGGTGCTTATTGGGCACTTCCACCAAAAATATAACTGAGGGAGTTTTCTGTTCTTTCACACTTTAACTTAGGGGTTTTTTTTCCAAAGGGATTGTGCCTTAACCCTTTCGTTACCAACTTGACTGAAACCAGCTCTAGCTCTGTACTACAAAAGTCTTGTTTTCATAAGTTTTTAATCAAAATCTTCCACCAAACCTTCAAGCAACCCTTCAAGCTGGTTTATCTGCTCTCAAAACTCTGTATCCTTCATTTGTTTGCTTTAACCCTTTTGTTACCAACCCGACTGAAACTGGCCCTAGCTCTGAGTACAAATGTCTTGTTTTCATAAGTTTTGAATTAAAATCTTCCACCAAACCTTAGTCACAATTTATGTTCCCAACACTAGCTGAATGATGACTAATTTATTTTACTAAATTCTTTGTTATATTTAAAATAATTGAAAAAAACACAGAGCATCTCAAAATAGATATGGTAACAAAAGGGTTAAGGGGGTTTGTTCTAGTGGGGTTTTGTCTGGATCCTGTGAAGACCAGGTCCATAGAAGCTTGCTCCTTAGACCACTTTGCCCTTGAGGAAAGGTTTTTGTATATAACAGTGTAATTAGTGTTAGCATTCTTAATCCTTTGACCACCCTTGTGAAGCATAAGCTACCAGCAAGATATCTCCATCTGTCTTGATCTTTGGCAATGGATTGCAGTTGTCCTTCGGTGTAACTCCCTGCCAGTACTTCTGTTTCTGTGGACTTTCATGATTTTTGGACTACCACAGTTGTGTAATGTAGTGAATATTATTAAACAGCTAATTAAAGATAATTATGAGTGAGGAAATGACAATATTAGTTCTATAATTAATATTTTAACCATTTCAAGACAGTGAGCTGGCAAAATCGTTAGCATGCTCGGTAAAAGGCTTAACGGCATTTCGTCTGTCTTTACGTTCTGAGTTCAAATTTTATTAAAGTTGACTTTGCCTTTCAACCTTTCAGGGTCGATGTAATTGACTTCCACCAATCTTGCTGGCCATGTTCCAAAATTTGGAACTAATATTTTAATTAGTTCAGCAAATATGAGGGGGGACAACTCTAATCATGTTTTAATATTATTAGATCTCCTCAGCTAAGTGACAGCATTTTAAGGTAAAACTAATTACTAGGGTTAATATCTCTATTGGATGAGGGTTGAGTTACAACTCATTCACAACATCTACAACCTATCTTCATCATTTAACTTCTGCTTTCCATGCTAGGATGGGCTGAACAGTGTATGGTTCATTTTTTTTCTTTGTAATAGATCAATGTGATGACTCCTTCTTTAACCCTTTCGTTACTGTATTTATTTTGAGGTGCTCTGTGTTTCTTTCAATTACTTTAAATATAACAAAGAATTTAGTAAAATAACTTGGTTATCATTCAGCTAATGTTAGGAACATAAATTGTGACTTAGGTTTGGTGGAAGATTTTAATTCAGAATTTATGAAAACAAGACATTTGTACTACAGAGCCAGAGCCGGTTTCAGCCGGGTTGGTAATGAAAGGGTTAAAACATTGAAATTTTGGTTAAAAAGAACATGGATGTGTGGTTAAGAAGTTCTCTCCCCAACCACATGGTTTTAGGTTCAGTAACTGTGTAGCACCTCGGGCAGCTGCCTTCTACTGTTGCCCTTGGCTGACCAAAGGAAAGCCATGGTCTGTCACAAACTGTGCACACAAAAACATCATTGTGATTCACCTTCTCAATCATAACATTCTTCCTTGAATCTCTCTTGAGTCTTGCATGCTTTATCCTGGTCTCTCCACACTTTTGGCCATTGACTGATGAGGAATTACCAGCAAAGTTTCTATTTATGCATAATTAAATCTCAGAATGAGATTGAAACAGTAATCGCTCGATAATGTAAAGTATAGAAGCCATATTATCATGGCTAACCACATTGGGGAGGGGGTGTTACTGTAGCTTTATAGCCCCAAGAGTTCTTAGTCTCTAGCTGGCTTTAGACACAATATCAGTGTCCTTGGAGTATTTGCAAAGGGAGGCCATCCCTTCCTCGCAAGCCTGAGTGATACGCTCGAACTAGTTTCGGGATTGTTGTCCCTCGTCGTTTTTGTAAAATTCTCTGTTTGTTGTGTTTCTGTAATGTATATATATATTTCTTTATTGCCCACAAGGGGTTAAACATAGAGGGGACAAAGACAATGGGATTAAGTCGATTACATCGATTCCAGTTCGTAACTGGTACTTTATTTATTGACCCCGAAAGGATGAAAGTAAAAGTTGACCTCGGCAGAATTTGAACTCAGAACGTAACGGCAGACGAAATACGGCTACGCATTTCGCCCGGTGTGCTAACGATTCTGCCAGCTCGCCGCCTTATGTAATGTATATATGTATGTATGTATCCATGTATGGTTGTAAACATGCAGTTTAGCAAAAGAGATTGATAGAATAACTACAATGCTTTTTTGTTTTTGTTTTTAAGTATTGATTCATTTGACTAAACCCTTCAAGGCAGAGCTCCAGCATGGCCACAGTCCAATGACTGAAACAAACAAAAATAGCTTCCAAAGTATTTCTTCCCCATTTCATTTGGCTTTTTGTTATTTATTTTTATTTTTATTTATTATAGAAGTTTATTTGCATTTTACAAAAAAATAATTTAACCACCAGAAAAATGGGGTTTCTTTTTTTTCGTTTTATAGTCTCTCTGTCTACAATGTTTATAAATATGGGAAAACTATCTGTTATTAGCATAGCTAGGGGGTCTGATTCTGACAAAACAGAGAGTACAGGCCTTAGTATTTCCAGGATGTGAATGTGTTTGTGTGTACATGTTTGTATATTTGTGTATTAGTTTTGCATGTTGTTGTATATTAGATACAACTACTACTACTACTATTACTATAGTAGACAACTGATACAAGAGCTTTTTTTGTTTTTGTGTGTATGTGTTTGTATGTAAATGATGTGGCTACCTAAATAAATGTACATGTGTGTGTGTGTACGTGTAAATTAGTACATTATATATATATATATATATATATATATATATTATACATATATATATGTATGTATGTATGTATGTGTATATGTATGTATGTATGTATGTGTATATGTATGTATGTATGTGTATATGTATGTGTATATGTATGTATATATGTATGTATATATGTATGTGTATATGTATGTATATATGTATGTATATATGTATGTATATATGATGTGTATATGTATGTGTATATGTATGTGATATGTATGTGTACATGTAGTATGTATGTAATGTATGTATATATGTATGTATGGTATATATGTATATGTATGTATATGTATATATATATGTATTATATATATATATATATGTATATATATATGTATTTAGATATATATATGTATCTATATATATGTATATATATATATATATATATATGTATATATATATATTTATGTATAGTTAAGTATATATATATATATGTGTGTATATATATATATGTGTATATATATATGCACACATATATAAAGACACACATACACACACACACACACATGCATATACATGCTCATGCACTCACTCACACACACACATATATATATATATATATATATATATTTGTGTTCATTGTGTGTGTGTGTGTCTGATAATTAAGCACAAACACACACAGTGGGAAGGAAGCACATGTTCTATATATATTATTGCCAAGGCAGGAATGTTGAAAAACTTAAGGACATCTGTCTATCTACTCTAATGCTATGTGTGTGTGTGTGTTTGTGTGTGTGTGTGTATATGTGTGTGTGTGTGCTTGCTAGTGAAAAAAAAGGTCCTCCTCCCCCACCTTTCCCCTGTTGGATGTGTCACTGTTCATAAAATGCTTCATGGTGGAGTGTTACACCACCCCTTTATCTATCTAACCCAACCACACCCTCTTCTTACTGCCCAGTCTTCCATAGTCTGACCTAAACTACTATGAAAAGAGTTTTTTTTTTTGTCCTCCCACCTTCCACTGTACCCCACCACCACCACCACCTCCTTTACTACTTCCCCACTGCCACTCCAGCAAGCCATTAGTGGTAAATACCAACCTCATGCACAACCTTCTACCTCCCCACCAACACACTCCCCATCAAGTGATTGATGTATCTTGAAACCTGGGGGCCCCCAAAGCTAACTGTATTCTACTTGTTCACTCAGTTGTAAACCAAACTTTCTACAGTAAACATAGTGTGCCTCTCTCTTTTACTCCCTCCTCTCTTTTTCTCTCTTACACCCTCTCTCTCCCCTACACACACACACATTCTTTTTTCATTGTAGACCAGCATGCTTTCTGATGGAGAAAGCATGAAACTTAAAGCTTAGAGAAAATTCAGTCAAATAAATACAACTATACTTTCTATCATCTATTGAGTACTTTTGGGTTATCTCACCCCCATTAAAAAATTGGGTTATCTCCCCACTAAAAAAATTGAGTTTATGTGACGACAAGAGATTGGATTAAAAGAGATCCTTTTGATTCAATACTTCAACACATTGTTGAAGTTTGGCCTCCTTAATAGGCATGGTATGATTTGTTATAAAAGTGGCATTTCATCCGTCTTTACATTCAGAGTTCAAATTTTGCTAAGGTCAACTTTGCCTTTCATCCATTCGGGAAGCTCAGTGTAACCAGCTAGCTCCCTCCCAAGAAATTTCTGGCCTTGTGCCCCTAGTAGAAAGGATTAAATTACTACTGTTGTTGTTGTTGTACAGGCCATTCGTCTCTTTGAAGTTCAATAAAAGTGTCTGTACTGTGAACGTATGCGTGCACATGGAGAAAGATATCATTGCGTATAACATGGTGACTGATATCCCACTTCCCACGACATTTTACTTTCAGTGAGAGAGGAGTGTAATTGATCTAAGGGAGGTAACCCAGCTGTATATATTTTTTATTTTTTTACATACGTATATGCCAGTATAGGGTAGTTCATAAATGGTTTTGATATATATATATATACACATCCACATTCACCTTCATAAGGGCATGTTGGACATGCACAAAATAACATATATGGATCATAAGGTCAAATTTTGGTTATTATTTGTTATGAATTAATTATTGATAATTAACCTTCTAGAACTTTTCCTCTCTCTAGATTTTCCATCCAAATCCACAACCTACAAAAAGTTCAATGTAAACATTAATTGCAATTCTTTCACCTGTCTAGGAAGACTTGTTAAAGGTAACAAAGTACTGCTTCTCAGAACTTTCTTTGTTAAAACATGCCATCTTGAACATAGCCCAGAACACTTGTTAATTATACAGTGCTCCTACTACTTACAGTAAGCAACATCTATTTACGGTCCATAGATGACTTCTTTCTTTCTGTCATGAATGACCATGGATGAAGACCCCAGTTGTCTACCCAACTGGAACCTTGTTGCCTGTGACTGAAGTTTGATACACAAATGGCAGTCCCTACCCTGTAAGCCTCTGGGCTGTTTGCAGTGGTGTTCTTTGTGGGTCCACCATTCTTCCAGTGTGTTCATCAATCTCTCCAGTATGGGATGTCCAATAGGATCCAAGCCTGGCATAATGGTATGGACAGGTTGTTGCGCATACAGTGTATCCCCCTGATCTCCACAACACAGATGGCTCAGAAGGAACAGTATGGTCATAACAATTTGGCACCAATGTCATCACAGGAGTTGCCAAAATGAGGTTGTAGATCAGCGGTTCTTAACCATTTTTTACCAATGGGTCTTAATCTGGCCCTGTATGCAGTTCAAAATCATTCTTATACAAGACAAAGGATGAAGTCTCTAATTGCATCAGCAATGATTGTTTTATTTTTATCAGTGTGCAATATTGTCTACTGCGCCTACAACTACAACAGGGAGGGAGCTTCATCATGGTTACATAACTTGTTAGAAATAGCAACCAAATCTCCATCAAATAACACACCCCACTGTATTAAAAGAAATAAAGATGATCACATTGAATAACGTAGACTGGGTTACAACTATGCATGGAAAGAATTTTAGTGGGTAGTGGTCATGGTTTGAATATCTTTGATCATAAATTTGCTGGACCAGGGTTGATCTGGGGCTGGTAAACTGCTACAAATGGACATCAGCAGCAGTAACACTTGTCAGATATGAGCAATACCAACAGTAGTAGTGGTGGTGGTGGCGGTGGTGGTGGTAGGGTGTGATAAATGGTGAGCCATTGATGACAACAGCAGCAGCAGAAGCAATACCAGTGGGACCTAGTGTCAGGTGTACTTCTAATTTCATTGAATACCATTTATGACAGCTTCTCATTGACAACCAGTTTGTGTGTGTAACATCAATAAGGGAACGTCTACGTGGTCGTAAGACCTGCTAGAAATAGCAGCCAAATCACCCTCACATCACATCTTACTTTCTTAGAAAAGGACATGGACATGATACTCAGTTCCTTGCATGTGGGGAAAAAGACACAATGGCCACAGCTGAGGACTGTTTGATCAGGGGTTAAACTACAGCTACATTGTGTGGGTTAGATAGGGGTCAATGAGGAGCCTTAACATGGCTACTAAACTTGTTAGAAATAGAAGCCAAAATCTCTTTCAAACCACATTCTATTGCCATCAAGCGGTCACACTGGATAATGTAGTCCGTGATGCACTCTTCCACAAGAAAAGACAGTATAGGCATGGTTGGACTGACTCTTATTAGAGGTCTGTCATCTTTGACATGGTTTTAAATGACATCTCATGTGTTTCTATGTAGGAATTTACATTAGTGTGTGTGTTCTGCAACCATTCGCTTTTGGGTTTAGTCCCTCTGTACAGCACCTTGGGTCAGTGTCTTCTATCATATAGCCCCTGGCTGACCAATGCCATGTGAGTGAATTTAATAAACAGAAACTGTGGAAATTTGTCATAGTCCCCACTGTCTCTTGAAAACCAGTGTTGGTTTGTTTATTTCCTCTTAATAGTTCGACAAAAGAGACCAATAGAATAAGTAATAAATTTTTTTAAAAAAACATAATATTGGGGTCAATATGTGCCCCAGGATAACTGCAATCCAATGATTAAAGCAAATAGATGAAAGTCCATCTTACAATATCATATTTGGAATGGTGAATCTTGAAGCAGCTAAAGTTATAAATAATAGTGTGACTGTATTGGGTTAAAAAAAATTTCTTTGGATAGAAAAAATTGAAGGCTGTCATGTGACTTGAACCCACATATCCTGTACACATGACAGATGTTCTACCATTAGACCAAAACAACCTTTCAAATTTCTTTATTCGCTTTAGAATCTTTATTTGTAGTAGTGAGAATTGCATGCTTTTCATGTCATAAGAATTTAGAAACCAAGTGAAAACAGTGGAATATTATTCTTTGGAACAGTGAAACTCAAAATAGATAAAGCTATAAATAATAGCATGTTAATGTTGGATGATAGAAAAAGTCAAAGGCTGTCTGTAGGACTTGAACCGACATCTCCTGTAAACATATCTATTTTTTTAATATTCTTTGTTTTTCTATTTGCAGGAACTTCTCGATCCGAACCGATGGCAGGGATTAGTGCAACAGTTCAGAGAAGACAACTTCAAGCTACATCAGTTGAACAACATGGCTGTCTTTACAGCAACCCTTCAAGCTGGTTTATCTGCTCTCAAAACTCCGTATCCTTCATTTGTTTGCTTTAACGCTTTTGTTACCAACCCGACTGAAACTGGCTCTATAGTAAGAAGCTTTCTTCCCAACCACTTGGCCAGGTTGAGTCCCACTGCATGGTACCTTGGGCCGGTATCTTCAGGCCAACCAAACTTGTGAGTGGATTTGGTAGAAGGAAACTGAAAGAAGCCCATCATGTATACTTGTGTGTGTGTGAAACCATCACTTGGTTTGTTTACATCCCTGCAACTTAGCAGTTCAGCAAAAAATTGATAGAATATGTATCGGTCTAATGACTGAAACACGCAAAAGATAAAGATATAGTCTTATACAAACATTATCATTGTTTTTACATCCCCTTTTCAGTAATAGAGTTCTATATTTAAAAGATGAGGGATTATGTACACTATTTACATTATTTACATTTGACGGATATCTGTCCTCATCTTGTTTGTTGTTAACACATTTCGGCTGATATACCCTCCAGCCTTCATCAGGTGTCTTGGAGAAATTTCAAACCTGAGTTCTCATTACTAAGATAGTTTTCGATGTTGAAAAAAGAAAAAAAAAAGGATTTAAAAAATTGATTATTGTGACAAATAGAGAATCTCTTAAATGTGAGATATTCTAACAAGTTTTGCATACTAAGGTAGTTTTCGATGTTGTTGTTGTTATTGTTGTTATTATCTCTGCCTTGGTGGAGGTATTGTTTCAGTCATGTTTGTTTGTTTGTCCGCTGACAACATATCTCAAGAACCACTGGATGGATTCTGATAAAACTTTCAGAGATGTTTGGCCACAAACTGATTTGATTTTGGTATCAGACAAGGATTTTGGTACCAGACAAGGATTCTAGATTATTTGTTACATTACTTTACTTTACATGAAGTATTACAATCTTATGTTGACTTTCAAGTCTTTCTCTGATTATCTCCCTTGAAAGCATGCTCATGGTTACCATGTAAGTTATGGTGGTGTTGCTGTTTCCAAAGTTTTATTTTCATTTTTCTATTATTAATTTTACTCGCGTATCTATCTTAGTAGATGTAATCAACTCTTCCCCCACCTCCCCCAAATTGCCCTTCTGGCAAAAGTTTGAAATCATTATTATCATCATCATTATTATTTCCTTGACCACTGTGCTCCAGACTATGTTATAAGCCCGAGGAAGAAGTGACCAAGAATCCCGACTGTCCAGTGTGTAGCAAGCACTTGAATGAATTGGCACGGCCCTTACCCTTTGCTCATTGTGCTAACTCTCGGTTGATTTGTAACATCTCCGGCCTTCCATTAAACGAAAACAATCCCCCAATGATGTTACCCAATGGTCATGTCTATGGCATGAATGTAAGTACAAGCCCTTGACACTTTACTTCAACCCTTTAACAATCAGATGTTTCTTTTGTCAAATGCAGTGTTCATTTATTCACATTGTTTTGAATTAGCCGTGCTTTATCTTATAGCTTCGAAATTTCAATGATGTGATCATTCATTTTTAGAATGACACTGTATGGTAAGTAAGAGACTAGATTTGGCCAGGTTCAGCATAAAAGAAATGGAATATTTGAGCCTGATACAGCCATTTTAAATGCTAAAGGGCTAAACATATGCTTGGATGTTTGTGTGTGTTTTAAGAATGTTTTTGTGTGAGCGTGTCTGTTTTTTGTTTTTGCCTCCTTCTCTCACTCTCTCTCTCTCTTATTATCATCATCGTTTAATGTCCGCTTTCCATGCTGGCATATCATTATTTCTCTACCTCCTCTCTCTTTTTCATATCTCCCTCTTTGTCTTTCACTCTAGTCTATATATATATATATATATATATATATATATATATATATCATCATCATCATCATCGTTTAGCATCCGCTTTCCATGCTGGCATGGGTTGGACGGTGCAACTGGGGTCTGGGAAGCCAGAAGGCTGCACCAGGCCCAGTCTGATCTGGCAATGTTTCTACGGCTGGATGCCCTTCTTAACGCCAACCACTCCATGAGTGTAGTGGGTGCTTTTTACGTACCACCGGCACAGGTGCCAGACGAGGCTGGCAAACAGCCACGATTGGATGGTGCTTTTTACATGCCACCGACATGGAGGCCAGGCGAGGCTGGCAAACAGCCATGATCGGATGGTGCTTTTTACGTGCGATATTAATAATATCAGGGTAATAAAGATTTTAGAAATTTTTACTACCAGTGGCCTAGTGTATAGAAAAATTAGTCAATAGACTATTTATCGTTCATGTAAAATACAGTGTACATTTAAACACATTAAGAGGTTTCCATCATAGGAATCCCTTACGCTAGAAAGAACAGCTAAAGTCCAAATTTAGGGATAAATTCTCGAAGGAAATGAAAAATAAAAACATCTCTTAATGTGTTTAAATGTACACTGTATTTTATATATATATATATACAGGGTGGCCCAAAAGTAGGTTTACAGTTATCCACATTGGCACTTTAAATTTCTTTTAAAACATTTTATTACATTTAAATTTCTATCTTACAAATTGAAAAAGGATCTTGACAAAATTAACTAAATTAGCATAGAATAATGGTTTCATATTTTTTTATAATTAAGATCTAAATGTTAATATACGAATGCAAAAGAGAAAGTTGAATAGCTGTAAACCTACTTTTGGGCCAACCTGTATATATGTGTACACTTTTTGCATCTCTCTCCTCTCTCTCGCATTGCCACATAAAAAACGTGCTACAAAGTGGTTGGCATTAGGAAAGTCATACAGCCATAGAAACACTACCAAAGCAGACACTGGAGCACAATGCCATCCTCAGGCACATTGTATCCTATCAAACCATCCAACCCATATCATTATGGAACATGGGCATTAAATGATGATGATGATGATGATGATGATGATTAAAAAGCAAAATCACTTCAGCATCAGAACAAATGTTTCGTGGTATTTGCTCCAGCCATTTATGTTTCTGAGTTTGAATCCTACCAAGGTCAACTTTGCCTTTTGTCCTTTTGTGGGTTAAAAAAAATAAAGTACCTACCTGTCAAATATCGAGGTCAATGCTATTGATTTTCCCTCCCACCACCAAAATTGCTGGCCTTGTGCCAAAATCAGAACTCATTATTATTATTAAGAAGGCGGTGAGCTGGCAGAATCGTTAGCACACTGGACGAGATGCTTAGCGGTATTTCATCTGCTGCTAGGTTCTGAGTTCAAATCCTTCTGAGGTCGTTCTTTCCACCGAGGTTGACTTTGCCTTTCATCCTTTCGAGGTCAATAAATTAAATACCAGTGAAACACTGGGGTCGATGTAATCGACTTAATCTCCTCTTCCAAGCTGCCCTTGTGGCAAAAATTTGAAATCGTTATTATTAAGGTGGCGAACTGGCAGAACCGTTAGCAGGCCGAGCAAAATGCTTAGCAGCATTTCGTCCATCCTTATGTTCTGAATTCAAATTCTGCCATGGTTGACTTTTGCTTACACCCTTTCGGAGTCAATGAAATAAGTACCAGTTATGAACCTGGGTCCATGTTATCAACTAGCCCCTTGCCCCAAAGTTTCAGGCCTTGTACCTATAGTAGAAAGGATTATTATTATTATTATTTTATTGTCTTTGCACAGCTTCTAATACTGGAAATGTACTACAGTGTCAGCTGTTCACTACCAATGAACTAAGGTAGCACTCCTTATTTTTCGAGCACCGTCCTGAGTATTTGGATCGGTTCCAAGCAGTGCTGTTTTCTGCAAGTGCTCCACCCTTATTGCAGCCCCTATTTGTTCCGTGTTGTTCTCAAGACTTTTACTCACTGTTCCCAGGGCTCCGACAATTATTGGTACTACTACCACCTTTTCCATCGACCACAACTGCTTAAACTCCCAAGCTAACCTGTCATATCTATCGACTTTTCTTTCTTCCTTATCGCACACCTTGTTATCAGCTGGGCATGCTATATCTATGATCCAGCATTGTTTGCTTTCTTTCTCAATTAACTCTATGTCTGGTATCCTATTCTCCTTCTCATGGTCACACTGAATCATAAAATCCCATAGGATCTTTGCATTATCATTTTCGATGATGCCTTCAGATTTATGTTTGTACCAATTTTTGCTCTGTCAAGTCCATACTTGTTGCAGTGTCCAATGGACAATCCTTGCTATATTGTCATAATGTCTCTTATATTCTTTCTTATTATTATTCTCATTATATTCTTATTATTATTCTTATTATATTCTTTTTCTTCTTGTTATTGTTGTTGTTTTGTGCATATATATATATATATTTTTTTTTACCTTCTTTTCAGGCGTTGGCTTCAATGGCAGCAGAAAACGAAGGCAAGGTTGTGTGTCCAAGGACTAAACAGATTTTTAGTCTAGATGAAGCCGAGAAAGTATTTGTCATGTAATATCGACACATGCAGTTTTGTAGGCATACATATGTTCACACAATGAAAAATGCATATTCACATGCTTACACACACACACACACACACACACACACATCCAGACACAATAAACAATCAGGAATATGTAATCACATATAAAACTCATGCATTCACAGATACACAAGCACACACATATACACATACATAATGAATAAAATCTCGCACACACACACACACACACACATATACATGATACATAAATATACGCTAGCTCTCAGATACACTTCACAAGCAGATGCATGCATGCACTGTTAAATATCCTCTCTCTCTCACACACATACACACACATTTATACACACCCAAATGTATACAAACATAAAGATATGCACGCACACACACACACACACACACATGTGAAAGAGAATCATTCTATTGTCAGGAGACAAGTTTTTGAGGTGAATTTCTCCCAGTTATATATGTTCCACATCAACCTGGACCAATGTTAGTGCAAATCTGACAGAATACACAATACTTTTGTACCCTTCCCCATCCATCCCTGGGGTTAGCATAGGCAAAATGGGTGGGCAGAGTGGGTGTTGGTTAACGCAAAATCAACCCTGAGCAAGCAGACCCTATGTAATCGAATCAAAAGAAACGTTCCAGCCATGGCCATCCCTGTTGCTAACATACAAACTGGCACTACCTACCTTGCCCACATTTGAATCCTCTAGGGGTAGATGGATGGTCAATGTGTACCCCGGTGTATTACTAGCAGTGGCTCCTACTTACCCTGCCCAACTCCTGTCTTGTGACCTACCTGCTATCATTCTCACTGTCATCCCTGGGTGTTAAGAGAGAAAGGGTGGATGGTTGGTCATCTTATACCATTGCTGATATATTAAAACCACTAGCAGTGGAACTACCTACCCCTCCAGCCACTCCTGATATTAAAAAAGGCTGGATGACCATCTTGTAGTTCTTCATCCACTCCTGATGTTGAGGGTGGATGGTCATTTTGTGTTGGTGCTGATGTGATTTATAAAGCAACTAGTAATAGCACTAACTGCCCTCTCTTGTGACTCTTGGTGTTTACTAGAGTGGATGGCCATTTTGTAGTCCTTCATCCACTGCTGATATCAAGAGGATGGATGGTCATTTTGCTCTGGTGCTGATATGATGTAAAAAGCATAAAGAAAAAGTAATAAAAAAAAAACTACTTGCTGTGGTACTACCTACCACACTGTCCCCCACATGTAACACCTACCCCAACCACTATAGCTGGGTGGGTGGATAGATGATTGATCACCTCTTATACTATTACTGATCTTCTAGTAGTTGGGTGGAAGTACCTATTTCTACTCCAGTCTTATAACCTATCCTCACTCACTTCACCCTTGCTGTTAAGAGGGTGGATAACTCATCCTATATTGATACTGATACATATATATACATATATATATACATATATATATATATATATATATATATATATATATATATATGTAAACTTTTATCAGTGGTACTTACTTGTCATATGTCCTTCTTCTACCCTGTCTACATACCTACCTTCTTACCCATCAACTCCATAATCTTTCCCCCACTCCAGTTTCTTGGTGGGGTTTTAAGAATGGAAAGGTTTGGTCTGGGCGTTGATGAGTGGTCTTGGGCTCTCTTGTTCCTGGTACATTAAATCTGCTAGCCAATGGCCAGCCACTCACCCACCAAAACTATTGACCTACCTACCTACCTATCCTTTCTCACCACCACCCCCACTAAAGTTCATAAGGTGGGTCAGTGGTCAGCCTGTACTGTTGTACTAATTACTACTGGCAGTGACACAATCCCCCCCTCCTCCTCTGCGCCTCCACCATCTCATTACCTACCTACCCCATACAATTGATTCCTCAAATTTGTATATTTAATTTTTGGGGATGGATTGTTTGGTGGTGGGAAGGTATGAAGGGAGGCTATTTCATATTTTTTTCTATTTGTTTTAGTATCCCTTTTCTTTTTTTCCTCATTTCCTTTTTTTTTATTTTCTTTTGAAGTTTTTCCTATCATCTCTCTCTCTTTCTCTCAAATTCTTAAAGTTCTAATGTGTGTATATACATATGCATTTACATATATATATATATATATATATATATATATCATATGTGTATATTTGTATGTATATATCATATATGTGTATACTTGTATGTATATATATATATGTATAAATAAATATATATCATATGTGTATGTATATATCATATATGTGCATATTTGTATGTATATATATATATATATATATACACACACACCTACTCTTTCTCCCACATGTATATACTAAATCTTGCGTGTGCATGCATATATATATATATATATATATATATATATATATGTATGTATGTATGTATGTATGTATGTATGTATGTATGTATGTATATACACACATAAATATGATTGTGATTTCACAAACATTGCAGAGATATATACTCAGTATGTTATACGGTTTGAGTGTATTCATTATAATATCATGGTTAAAAGATGACTACCATTCTATAACTTTAATTTTCATGCTGGTAAAAGCAAGCATCAGGTAAATTTCAGGCAAAAGATGAGCGGAATCATTAGAAAGCCAGGTAAACTGTCTGCTGTATATTTTGTGAGACTTCAAATGCTGGCAAGGAGAACTTGGCCCTCTCATCCTTTAGTTAAAAGGTTTCCTTAAAATCTTTTTAAAATGTTTCAGCCCGAAGGCTGCGGCCATGCTGGGGCACCACCGCTGATAAAATAATGGTTTGATAAAATAAAGTACCAATCTGGGCTGGGGGAGCGATTAAGTATCTCTGTAAAGCATCTTGTCAATAAATAAATGTGTTTTGATTTGGTCACTCACATACAATGCAATCAAATGAATATAAACTTTGGAAATATTTTCATACGTGCACACACACACACACACACACACACACACATGTAGAGATGATAATTTGTGACATAGTTACAGAGTGACTTTCTTGTAGATATGTAGTGATGACGATGAGGATGAGTGTGTGAGAATCTCTGATTAAATATTAGCAGAAGAGAATTAGTCTCCACAAATTGTTATATGAAAATGTTCGTCAAACCTAAATTAATCCCACTCTGATGTAAACCAGCGTATTGCTTGATGGTCCTAACACTGAGAGGGAATAATGGGTTGGTACTTGACAGAAAATATATGTATGTATATGTAAAATTTTGGTGGTGGGGTGGAATAGTGGATCTTGAAGCATACATAAAGTTATAAATAATAGTTGTCCAAAAGGGTTTTTGCAACCCAATATTTACATATTATTTATAGCTTTATGTGAGCTTTGAGATCCGCTCTTCTAAAGAATTATTTCCTGTTCTTATTAAATTCTTCTGACGTCAACAGCATAACATATATATATATATATATATATATATATATATATATATATATATATATATATAATATGTATATGTATATATAATATGTATATGTATATATAATATGTATATATAATATATGTATGTATATGTAACATGTATATATATATATGTATGTATATGTAACATGTATATATTATATATATGTATGCATGTATATATGTATATATATGTGTATATATATGTATATATTATATATATATATATATATGTGTATATATATGTGTGTGTATATATATATATATATATATATGCATGTATATATGTATGCATATATATATATATATGTATATATATAAATTTGGAGTGTGTAAATACTTTAAATGCAAAGTAGGAACATTAACATTTGTAAGATTGGGAAAAATTCTGAAAATATTCCAAAAATGAAAAATTGTGATTGGAAACATGGAAAAAATTGAATATTTGAAAATATTGAAAATGGAAGATCAGAAGACAGAGAATTGAGACATGAAGAAGTTATAAAATTGGGAAATTAGAATAATCAAGAAAATTAAGAAAAATTGGATATCGGTAAAAAAAAAATTCTGAAATGTAAAATAAAAAGCAAGACTTATTGATTGATTATCAATCTGAGGCCTGTCGTCACCAGTTGGGACATGAATGAAAAAATTCTTAGATGTATATAGTTTGAAGATCATTGTTGAAATGATTAAGGCCAGAAAGGCTATCAAGATTGTAGGGTAGGACAAATTGTTAGAAGCATCAAGGCTGAGTCTTCATAGCATAGTTTTTCTATTTGACCATTTTACTCAAATGTGTCACAGCAACCTTTGAAATAGCTAAATTATGTTTTATATGTTGTCTACCTTTAAACGAACACACCAAGGTGGTTGAAGTTCATTCATTTGCTCCTTACCACAAATTGCTAATGATCTTATACATGCAAAGTATCCAAACTCAGTGACAGAAAGGAGACCATGGAGTTACCAGCAATTGACATTAGTCGGGGGTGGAGGGCAGCAGATTGGCTGAATCATTAGGGCATTGGATAAAATGCTTTATGAGCATTTCTTCTGGCTCTTTACATTCTGAGTTCAAATCCCACAGTGATCAGCTTTGCCTTTCATCCCGTCAGGACCAATGAAACAAAGTACTGATCAAATTGCAGATGGGTATCAATCTAATCAACTGACCCTTTACCCTCAGTATTGCTGGCTTTGTGCCAAAATTAGAAACTATTATTGAATGCTGGTATCTTGAATTGATTCTGGAGTTGTTTTTATTTTTTGTTTTTGGTTCTTTTTTTTTTCTTATGTCTCTTCAGATTCCATTCAGTTACTTTGCCGTTTTTAAAATAAGAAACACTTCTGTCTTGAGTTTGTCCCTTCTTTCCTATGGTCTTTTTATAATCATATATGTCAACTTCCTCATTGATCTGATAACACAGCTGACATTACATATGGATTTGTCGAGATGAAGCACAGGTGGAAAATTCAATCTAAGTTTGAAACATCTTCCATTGTGACACTGGCCTCATTAACCTTTTAGCATTCAGATTACTCTGTCAAACGTAATACTTATGTAGTCCCATTGTTTTGAATTAATCACACATCATCTCCATAGCTTTGAGATTTCAATGATGTGATTATTTTATGTTTAGAATGGCACTGTAGGATATGCACGAGAGGCTAGATCTGGCTGGTTCAAACATAAAGCAGGTAAAATATTTGAGCTAGATGGTCAGTTTGAATACAAAAGGGTCAAGCTTTGTCTGTGGCATCCTCAGCAACATATACTGTAATAATCACTTCATTCACATTTTAACAAACATCAGCTCCATCTTCTACATTTTTTTATATTTCCTAATCCCCTCATTCAAGTTTTCCGTTGTGTACACCTGGATATAAGCAGAACATGCAGCAATCAATACAGAAACTTTTCCTTGCATCATCATCATCATCATCATCATGGGATGGGGAAGATCCTCGCCCTTCTCAGCATTTTAAACTTTGGTCCATGTCTTTTACTAAAAGCATTGACAAGCTGATGCTGCTGCTTTAACTCACTTCCAGCTCATTTTGAATAACTGTCTTGCAGTTAGATGAAACTTAACATGACATCAATAGTTGTTGAGAGGCCATTCTTTGTGACTGACAATCTTTTTATCCATTGGGCCTCTGACATCTCCTCTAATTTTGATTATTTGCTGAAAGCTGTAAACAATTCCATTACCATTATCTTACTCTTACATCCTTTTGTGGTTGATTTAAACTGTTACCATCCTCCAAATTCCTAGCCTTGAGCATATGTTAACAATTATTATTATTATTATTATTATTTAAGGTGGTAAGCTGGCAGACTTGTTAGCACGCTGGGCAAAATGCTCAGTGGTATTTTGTCTGCTGCTACACTCTGAGTTCAAATTCTGCCCAAGTTGACTTTGCCTTCATCCTTTCAAGGTTGATAAATGAAGTACCAGTGAAACACTGGGGTCGATGTAATAGACTAATTCCCTCCCTCCGAATTTCAGGCCTCATGCCTCTATAGTAGAAAGGATTATTATTATATTATTATTATTATTATTATTATAGCAAAATCATTAGCTCATCACTGGTATTTCTTCTGGCCCTTTTCATTCTGTGTTCAAATCCTGCCACGATCAACTTTCCTGCCTCTGCTGTTGAGAAAATAAAGTACCAGCCAAACATTGGGTTCAATAGTGTCAACTAGCCCCTTCTCTCTAAATTGATGACCCTGTGCCAAAATTAGAAACCATTGCATCTAGAGAGCTCTTTAACTGTATGTTTGATGTGACTTTTGTAATTTTGGTAACCATAGTTCAAGCCTTGATACACTTAGGTTTCAGTACTTCTCAATTTCGCATGTAGTTCATACTTTGTGCTCAACAGCTGTTTCGTTAATACCACCAAATGTATAATTACATAATTAAATCAAATTAAATTAAATTATTAATTTAAAAACTGTGTTTATTCATTTAAATTCATTATGTCTCAGAATCATTTAATTATACAGTTGGTATTGTTTATCTTAATGAAACAGCTGTTGAACACAAAGTTGGAACTATTTATGAAATTTCTGCTTTTATGTTAAATATGTAGCTTTTAAAGATCATTCTAGTTAATTATGCATATTCATGCAAGACAGCCCCACTTGCATTTTCTGTACTATAATATGTTAGAGTTTAACAAACAGTCATTAATTGAGCTCTTACAGAGAATATATTCTTTGATGCTTATACATTAATTCTTTCTCTCTTTCTCTTGATATAGATATATATATATATATATATATATATATATATACTAGCAGTATAGCCCGGTATTGCTTGGGTTTGTTTTCTTTTCGACCCTTTAGAATTGGAATTTTGCATTATGTAGCTTGTTATTCTCTTTAAGTGAACATTTTTCTGGTTGAAATACACCAAAAAATGGCGAAACAGCAGTAAAAAAATCATAAAAAATAGGGATTTTCATAGAAAAAAAAGCACCTTTTTGATGTAAATAATTTTTGGTCTTAACATGGTCCGATTTGAATTTTTTCTTCTACGGAATGAAGAGCAAGCCTTCTTCTATCATACTCTCAATTTTGGTCGACTTGCACTGCAGGGTCTCGGAGGAGATAGTGTTAGTTGAAGGCTACCAAACCTGCCACACACACACAGACAACTTCAGTATTATATATATATATATATATATTCATTCATTTCTCCTCTTAGCATATTCACAATTGATCCAATCCATCACCTGATTGTTTCTGCATTATTTGTGGACGTATTTTTCTTAACATAACTTCTCTGATGACATCACAGTCAAACTTGCTGCTTGCAGCTGATTTTACTGAAAAATCCATCTGATGTTTGTCTTTGTCAGCATGAAACTTGGTTACAGAAGAGTAGTCATCTTTTAACTGCTGTTTTATAATAAATATCTCCCTCCTTGCCTCTCTCTCTCTCTCTCTCTCTATATATATATATATATATATATATATATATATATACATATATATATATATATATAAATGTTTATGTAATTATTACATTTTAAATCCTATTACAAAATTAATATCTTAATCTTTAAATGTTTTTCCTTTATTTCTGTTTTTTTTTTCAATTTGATTTTTTTTTTCAATTTTCCTGACCATTAAATTTTAACAAAATTACCCAGGGATGCAATAAAACAATTTTTGTTTGTGTATTTTTTTTCTCATATTTTTAAATCTGGGTCTTCCCTGTTTCTGTCTTTTATTTATTTATTCATTATTATTATTATTATTATTTCTGTTTAATATTTTCTCTCTGCTACAAAATACTGATGCCATATAAGGCAATGCAAGAAAGATTGAAAGAAGGAAAGAAATAATTAAAAATAAAGGAATTATACCAAACATTGAATAAAATTTTTCGATAAACTGGATTTGTTTCTGTTGATTTTTTTTGTTGTTGGTTGTTTTGCTTTTTCTTTTGTTTGTATTTATTTGTGTGTATGTGTGTGTGTTTTATACAAGTATAACTGAATGGTGAAGCAGTTCTTTCCATAACCATGAGGTCTTGAAGTCAATCCCACTGCATGATTCTTTCGACAAGTGTCTTCTACGGTTGCCTCGGGTCGGTCCCAAGCTTTGTGAATGAAATTCACTTGAGGGAAACTGTGTAGAAGCCAACCTGTAATTTAAAGGTTTGTCAATTGTCACACACAGTGACACATATATCTGTGGAATACTCAGCCACTTGCATAACAGTAATTATGTAGTTCTATTGATTAACTAGAATACTTGTGGAGGAAAATGTCATGATATCTCTTCCTCTCTTGCTTTCATTCCTTTTTCTTTTCCTTTATTTTCATTCTTTGCTTTTCCTTTCCTTCCTTTCTTCCTCACTTCATTTCTTGCTTTCCCTTTTCCCCTTCCTTCCTTACTCTTCTTTCTTTTTTTCTTTCCACTTTTTTGTCTCTTTTTCTGTCTTTCTTCTCAAGCACACACACACATTTTTTATCTTTTACTAGTTTCAGTAATTTGACTGCAGCTATGCTTGGGACATCACCTTGAAGAATTTTTTCAGATGAATGAATCGACCCCAATATTTATGTGTGTGTGTTTGTGTTGGTAATATCAATCCCCATTACTGCAGATTCACAGCTGACTCTACTTTGTGAAACAGTTTCGCATCATAGCATAGACATTACAAGCAGGTCTTCTTTTGCACTGACGTTTGATGTTTAATCTAGCATTCACCCCTCCTCACACCAACACTCACAAAAACTTTCCCATTGTAAATCAAGCTCCAACGCTACCTTCAACTTTTCTTTTACATATTTCTGTAGATATATACCTGTGACACTGCTGTTGAGCATGCAAGTTTATTCAGCTGACACTTATCTCAGACTTGAAATCATATGAAAAGACTCCCCTCTGGGTGAGACGGCAGTCTGTTGCAAGGTAACTCTCTTCCCTAAGCAGTTTGTAGGTTGGAGCAACATGAAATGATGTGCTTGCTCAAAGATGCACTTTGCTGCTCAGCCTAAGGATTGATCTTGTGAACGCCAGCAGATATAGCTTGACGATTTCTGAAACTTATAGATATTCACTTTGCACAAGATCTTCAATAGAAACATGTTTAATTTAGCCATAATTGCCTCCCAAACCTGGGATCAATCTTCAATCACAATAATAATATTAGGAACACTTCTTACATATCTTGTAATTGTGGATCCCCTGATAACTGTCCCCTAAACAATATGTTCTTGGAAAAAGAACTGATGTATAGCTAACATTATTGACATGGATGGGACCATAAAAATTTACATTGGAATGACTAGAAATACCTTCAAGGAAAGATATGCAAAATTTGGTTTCGGCTAGTGTTAAGAGCAAAAGCCTTGCAACATCTTTATCCAATAATATGACACCTTAAAGAAAGGAATGTAGACAACTCCCATGCAAACTGAAGCATCATAGCTAACGCAAGCAAATAAAAGGGATGAGGTCTCTGGTGTAACATCTGTGTCACAGAAGAAATAAAAAGCATGAAATCATTAGCAAACATTTTGAACATTAGGGGAAGAAACGTTCAACCCTTGCATAACACATTCAAGACTTCATTTAGCAAATTACAACTTCATGGACTAATTTACGTTCAAATCCTGTAGAACAGCCACATATGGTAAGACACACATGCTTATACACTCACTAAACGCAGGCTGGATACATTATCTTTTATTTGTTTCAGTCATTGGATTGCGGCCTTTCTGGAGTAATGCCGTGAAGGATTTAGTCAAATCAACTTCAGTACTTTGTTATATATATATATATATATATATGGTCTTTCAAAATGTGACTGCGTGTGTACCGTTGGCGATTTTTTTCCCTCTGTCTTCCCTTCTCCTATATTTTCGACGAAGAGCTCCGCTCGAAACGTTAAACCCTCCTTCTTTCCTGAGCGTCCAATAATACTATATTTGTTCTACGTCCTCGCGTTGTTGTGTTTTTTTGTGCTTTCTTGTTTGGATTAACTTTATCTCTTATTATAAAAGGCAGATTTTATCTGCCTCCCTTTGGGAGTTATACAAATCTACAATATAGGATTTCTTCAATTACAATTTACCTAGCAGTTTTAAAAGTACAATGCATCGCGTCATGCCAGGTCCAGTTTTTAAATTTTAAACTCCAATTAAGCAAAGTTTACAGAAAACTCACATTCTGGTGTGTGTGTCAAATGCTTTTCTTAGTCTGGTTTACACCACACGCAAACGCACACACACAGTGGGCAACGAATAAAATGAAAGTAAATGTAATATTTGTTTCTGTCTATCACGCTGATAGATACGTGAGTAAAATGTATGGGAAGCTAACAGATAACAGTGAGTGAAAATGTTCTTGGAAGAGAGTAAATTAGCGACAGTGATTTGAGGAAGACTAAACTGAAACTATGAAACAGTGTTTATGTATAAACAGACGACACTTATATAAACCCTTTCGTTACCAAACCGCCCGAATTTACCTATTCATATTTAAATGAGAATATCAGAGTAAATCTCTTTAGTACATTCGTGAAAACACGTATTATACTTCGTAAACACTTCAAATACAGTTTTGTACAAAAATCGAAGTGTAATTTTAATTCCATGAATTATGGGAGATTTTTTTCCGAAATTTGTTCCTATTGTGTTTTCAAAATTTGTAATTCTGACAAAAAATGGATACGAATTTCATTATATCAAGCAGCGAGTCAGAATTCGAAGGATTTTCTACTGAAGACCTTCATAAATCTAACTCTATGACTGAAAAAAAAAAGCATCTTTATATAAGAGTGAAGTTGTGTGTCTGTCCCCTTCGATTTAGATTCGTAATTACTCCCACATTTTGCGGTGCAGTTTAACCAAAAGCGAGTATCTTATAGTCGTGATTCATATCGAGCCCTTCTGGGTATTAGCGCGCGTCTACGATTTAAAAAAAATTACCATCATATTTTTCCATTTTAATGCATTTTTTTCGCTTTTATATAAGGGAAGTAACTCTCTAAAAATATCTACGATGTGTCAACGATTTTAAAAAAATTTACCTTAATTTTTTTTCAATTTTTAATGCATTTTTTTGCTATTTTTTGGCTATAACTCTCTAAAAATGCTTATATAGTTATTTCCCTTACAACCCGAGCAACGCCGGGCGATACTGCTAGTATATATATATACATATGACGAATCTCTTTGTTTCCATCTACAATATCCGCTCAGAGGGATTTAGTTGGCCCAGGGTTATAGTAGAAGACACTTGGCCAAGTTGCCATGAAGTGGGACTGTACCCAGAGCCATGGGTTGAGAAGCAAACACCTTACTACACAGCTACGCCTGTATAAATCTCTTATTATAAAAGGCAGATTTTATCTGTCTCCCTTTGTCTCTTATAGAAATCTACAATATAGGATTTCTTCAATTACAATTAACCTAGCATTTTTAAGAGTAGAATGCATCGGGTCGTGCCAGGTCCGGTTTTTAAAATTTCAACCCCAATTAAGCAAAATTTAGAGAAAACTCACATTGTGGTGTGTAAGTGAAGTGCTTTGCTTAGTGTGGGCTACAGCACACACACACACACACACACAAACGGAGCGATCTGTTTCACTCACGCTATCACCCTAATTTCTCCTCCTTTTTCTTTGCAAGAGTTGAACGATTAAAGTGAAACTATTTATATAAAACGGATCACTCATGCTATCAACATAATTTCTCATACTTTCTCTTTGCAAGTGTACCTTAAACCACTACTAAAAAAAACACAGCAAACAGAAACAAATAAATACATAACGATTTACTCCTCACACAATTTCTTCAATTAGAGTTTACCTATGATTTTTCAAAGTACTTCTATTTGGTCATGGCATACAAAATTTCTTTCAATTTCACCCCCAATTAAGACAAAATTCGAGAAAACTCAATATTTTAACATTTCACTCCGAAAGCATTGATGTACATGTGTGCGTGCGTGAGAGTGTGTGTGTGTTTGATGGGATGTGCGACACAGAAAGTGTGGTGTGTAAGTGAAGTGCTTTTGTTAGTGTGTGTAAAGAGACAGAGAGAGTACACATACCTACGTACACCTAAAGCACGCACACACACACACACAAGCGGAGCGCGAACTTCAAAAGAACTTCGCGCGCTATCTATCTGGTTTGCCATTCCTCACACACACGCATACACATACATATATGACAGTGACAAACCCAAACGTTTCAAACAACTACATACAAACACTCAAACACACACACACGTGTGTGTTTGTTATTAGTAAAAAAGGCGCCAAACACAACTCACTTCTCATTCGAACACATTTGCAAAAACACACCGACGGTCGGATTGCCATAACAATACAGAAAAGGTAAATTGGTTTTTAATTTACTTTCTGTCGTTAAATTTTGGTAGTATTAATTGGCGAGCGTACTTCTGTTGTCAATTGTTGACAGAAAGAAATTGTAAGCTAATAAGGTGTGTGTGTGTGTGTGTAGGAAGTGAAGGATAAAAATATTGTAAGAAGTGGACAGATGTACATATATACATCCATACATACATGTGTGTGTGTGTCTATGTATGTGTATTAATGTGTGTGTGTTATCTCTATATAAAGCTGAAGTTGTCTGTGCCACGTTTGGTAACCTTCAACTAACACTATCTCCTCCGAGACCCTGCGGCGCAAGTTGACAAAAATTGAGAGTATGATAGAAGAAGGCTTGCTCTTCCTTCCGTAGAACATAAAATTCAAATCGGACCGTGTTAACACCAAAAATTATTTACATCAAAAAGCTGCTTTTTTCCATGAAAATCCCTATTTTTTACGATTTTTTCACTGCTGTGTCGCCACTTTTCGGTGTATTTCGACCAGAAAAATGTTCACAAAATTTTTACTTTTCAAAATTACAATTCCAGCGGGTCGAAACAAACCCGAGCAACGCCGGGCGATACTGCTAGTTTATATATATTTATAAATATAGGTATGCGTGAATGTTCTCATATAATGCATTTAATCTATGTTGAATGCAGATTCTTGTTAGAATCTAGGGAAATAACTAGATATCTTTAGAAAGTTACTTTCCCTCATCTGTTTTAATTCTGAAGTCACGCATTGTCTTATGTAACCCCGTGTAATCTCCACAACGGAAATGATTACTAACGTTTTTAAACGGACCGCTTGAAAATTGTGGAAATTCTTTCCACATGAAAACATTGGCATCATTGTTAATCAACAAATAAAGTATGAATGCAAGATATTTAGTTACACCGTCGTACGTACGTTTCATTAACACAAGGGGATTATTAGTTAAATAATACATATTACAACCATTAAGTCCTATTATCAAATCGTCAGAGACATGTAACTTTTATCAGTCAATGTAATAACAATAGATAAGGCATCGGTTTTACGTTTAATACGTTTAAGTAATGCTTTTTTAATAACAAAGCTGTGTAAGATGGCTTCGCTTGCGGATTAGATATGTAAGTCTAGAATCTGAAGATAGTATTATAATGGAATATCATCGCAAGAGCCCCTGTTTGCATGGGGAATATATATATATATATAAGATTGTAGGATTTGTTCAATAGAGGGATTCTAAATACTTTTAGCAGATAAGAGATAAGAGAAGCGAATGCGTAACGTTCTGTAAACGAATTTTTCAAATCATTCTATTTTTATCGTAATGACTTCAGGTAAATTGATAGTTAGATCGTAACTACCCAAACAATTTATCCAGGAAACGAAAACATATACTAAATTTATCACCTAAATTATTGAAATGTATGGTTTTAAGGGTGTCGCGAAAGGCCTGGCTGGAGGTTCAACATTTCGAGTTCTTTTACCAAGCCTAGGAAAAACTGAAGGACCGCTGCAATAAATGTGTTAATCTGAGAGGGGAATATGTTGAATAAAATCATTAATTAACTGATCTTCCTCTATTTTCTTTTACTCAAAACCAGGAACTTTTCAGCAGCTTCTGATAAATAACTAGGTATGATTTAACTGCGTATATCAAACTGCAAACTTTGCGGCGCTCTTTACATTGGGGAAACAAACCAACGCTTTGCCGATGCATACTACTAGGCATATATTTTACCATTAATTTATAGAGCAATAAGAAAATGGAGGGGATCAATAGGTGGTTCGTCAACTTTTAGACATTATATTATGTCAACTTATTTATTTATTTACTAAATTGACAATTACAAGAATATACATACATGTATAACATGTTGTTACGAATACCTGCCGTCGCTCAAACTCTTCGGAAACCCGGGACCCTACCAAGTCGAGCGACGACGATCGACCGGCTCGATCGATCGGTGAACTCGCCACGGAACGAGAGAATTCGGTGGGGGAAGGTGTCAGCGAACTCGGCAACCAGCGACCGGAGATAACAACAACAACAGGAAGAGATACAGAGAGACACGGCGGAAAGCAGTTTGGCTTACGTTTAACAACAGTTTATGACAATTACGACATCAAATACAATGTAAAATACATCAGGTACATCAAAGAGAATAACATGCAACAAAATTAACAAGATCAAAGCATGCAGGTACAATATACAGTCCGGAGACAACAGTTCAGATCAAATTAAAACAAATAATGTTCACATTAACGATACAGTTCAAATTGATGCAATATAGTTCAGAGTTCAATGTTCTACATTAGAGTCTTTCTCTTTCTTTTTCAACAACTCTGTAACACAATTCACAATGTTCTTTATAATCTCATTTCTTTAATTCAGTACTTCTTCCTCCTTTTTTCACATCAATCTTTTACATTTCGACAATTCTTTTTCCTTCTTTAACACATCAAAACATAAGCAAACATACCGTTACGAGCTACTACAAATAGCCAATGCCTTCACGCCGTAATCTCCCTCACCTCCTCAATCCTCTGTGTATGTCTTTCTCAACGTTGTCGTTGCCTCTCACTCTTCTTAATCATATCTGCCTGTCTTCCTCTTTCACATTCACTGTCTCCGGCGGAACCACCTGTCACCAACTCGCTCTGTTCCCCGACTGTCCAACAGACTCCCAGCTTCCGCTTTTTAAAGAGTAGCTTCCTCGACCCTTCTTTGACCGGCACAGGGTCGAAGGTCTCTTCAAAAGTCATCACTCTCTCCAGAAAATGGCAGAACAAAGGACAATAACTTTATATCCCAAACTTCAAGACTAGGTCATAGCACTGTTTCCGAATTGACCTCCATATCAATATTATGCTTTACATATAAAATATATTAATATATAAAGGTGCCAGTAATTATTAAAATATAACATACAGGAATTCTTGTATGGGCACAAGACGTCACCAATTGTGTAAACAACATGAAATACATAGAAAAGTGAGTTCAATACGTAAACAACGAGAGAGAAAATGGAAGACAGGACAAGTAAACACAGAGAAACGACCCTTCATCAGTTGTCGGCTGTCTATCTACTCTTCATTTCGAGCATTCAACGACAATATGAGTCTTCAAAGACTGTTGCTCCTGTAGAGGACTCTCTCTCTCTCCCCCCCCTCTCTCTCTCCCTCTGTTATATATACATGAATACGAACGTAGTTGATAACAGCTAGCCTTCGGCCGCCCTTTTGGACCCTGTTGTGTCCACTACTATGATTGGTTGGTATTGGCGCAATTTGTCTCTTGCTCTGTTACGCGCTAATGTGCAACCCAACCAATTGCAGCCTTCTCATAAGGTCACGTGAGACAGTCTCTTCCATCTTTCGGTGAGCCAAGAGCTTGCTATAAAATGCTAGCTTCAACACCGTATTTTGTCTTTCGGAGCACACAGCCAGTTCCAGCGACAGCAGCCACATGGAGACGCAGCAAACACTCGTCCAACAGCATACTGCAATTTCCTTCTTCGTCGCCTTCATCTTAACGTCGTCAATATCTCTCTACGTACACAGCAACCAGCAACACTCGTCCAGGTTCTATTTCCTCACTGTTTGTGAATTACTTCACCATGGTCAACAGCAAGTATAACCTGCGAGAACTCCTGTAGCAACTCAACCGGCAGCAGCATAGTAGCCACAACTTCTTACTCGACATGTGCCTCATCCGGCACTGCTTCTTCGCCACAACTTCTTGTTAAGGTACCTCAGCTATCGTGTACCTTGACTACGAACTGGTATTTATTCATCCTTGTGTCTGTACATTCTTCTAGCGTCCTATTATAGACTCTTTCTATGCTCTGTATTTTTATGCACACACATACACATTATGTAAACATGACGGCCTGTCTTTGTTATTTTTATATATGAACTTATGACGCACACACAGACACACATATTAACCTATCAATAATACCTTTCTCCGGTTGTGTCTCCCTTTTCTTTCTGGCACTCATGCGCATTTATCCTTTTTCGTATTTGTTGTAATCGACCGTGCGATGTATTAAAGGAGCCATTCTTCGTCACCTCTCCTTCGCACGGTCGTTCTACACTCCCATGAATTCTAAAATAGAATTTAGGATTTATGGAGGGTCAAAGTTGGGACCAAAAACAGGACAGTGGAAACATACAAGAAAACCGAACGAAAACAAACATGGAGGGTCGTTAGACCAGAACGAGAGGAAAATAGTGAAAGCTGGGAGAAATATTTTCTTT
>NC_043010.1:37461264-37463764 GCF_006345805.1 Octopus sinensis
TAGAATTCTGCACTGTAGTACGGGGACATACTATAGCGTATGGTGGTATACTTTAATGTATTACAGAATGAAGGAATGTACAGAATGAAGGAGTGGTGTCTGTATTGCCCTATAGTGTAGAATGGTGTACTGTACGGTATGATGGTGTACCGTACTGTAGTGTATGGCAGTTTACAGTACTGTACTTTTATGCTCGTCTTTCTGTTGTACTATAGCGTATGATGGGGCATTGTACTTTATACTAGTGCACAGCATTCTAATAAATGATAAGCGCTGAAGGCGTAGTATATTCTGTGTATGTATGGGGGAGAGGTGTTGGTGTGCCATACCGTACAGTTTGCTAGTGTACTGTTTTATATGCCCATGTATTGTACTGTAAGTGTATTGCGTGGTAGAAGTATGACGGCGGCGGGATACGGCGTGATGGAGTGCTGAGGAAAAGGAGTTGATAGAAAGTGTGGTGGGTGTGTAGGTGGGTGTGTGTGGGGGAGACAAGGAGAAAGAGACGGACAGACAGAGAGGTGGGTAGAGATGACCAACAAAGACAGAAGGAAGAAGAAAATGAAGAAGAAGCAATATGGAAGATGAAATTGAAGAATAAGAACAATAATAATAATAATAATAATAATAATAATAAATTAAGAAATAAGCGAAACAGAGCGAAAGAAAGAAAAGAATAGTAGTTGTAGTAGTAGTAGTAGTGGTGGTGGTTGGCTATAGGTGTGATAGTAGTACTACCAGCAGCAGCAGTAGTAGTAGTGGTTGTGATGGTGGTGGTAGTGGTAGTAGTAGTAGTAGTACCACAGCAAGCCGCCAATACGCGGCAGCGGTATTGACAGTCGTTCTGTTTAGATTATAATTAAATTTCAAGAAAAGTGAAATGAAATGTTTTTAAAGAGAAATAAAATTTCAAGATGGTGGAGGTTGGAGGGGAGGGGTGAGGATTTGGCTTGTTTCCTTTCTTTCTTTCTTTTCTTTTTTCTTTCTTTCTTTCTTTCTTTTCTTTAATTTATATTTTATTATTTTGCCAAATGACGCCACTTTAGTTGCAGCAGAAAATAGTAGAGAAATGGAGTAAAGTTAGGCAGAAAAAAATATAAAGATTACTTGATGATAATAATGAAAATAATGATGATGATGATAACAACAACAACAACAAACAACAACAACAACAGCAACAACAACAACAATAACAATAACATAATAATAATAATATTAATAATAATAATAATTTGCACTACTAGGCACTGCACACATCCTACGCAGAACACTTTCAATACAGTAACCATCAGAGCATCACAACAAATCACAGCACATACCCAAGGCACACAGAGCTGTGCTCGGTAGTGAAGTGAAAGCACGTTATGAAAATAAAACGTTGCTTTTATTTCCCTATATAGCGATGTTGAATCTTCGTTTTGCCAACTAAGAGGAATATGACTTCGCTGGGGCGGTTTAATAAGGCGGGAATATATCTGTAGCTGAATGATAATAATAATAATAACAATAATAATAATAATAATAACAACAACAACAACGATAATGATGATGATAATAATAATTATAATAACAATAATGATTACTAATTAATAATAATAATAATAATAATAATAATAATAATAGTAATAATACGCGCACATATGGTTGTGATGCATGTGCCTGGTGTACCCTTATCAGACGGGTAGTCATGATGGGTATATTGGGCTTCGTATATTTTACCCCAATATCACTTTGATGGCATGAACTGCTCTCTCACTCAATAATAATAATAATAATAATAATAAAAGATAGTGCTTATGGGAACTGCTCATATCCTACACAAAATACTTTCTATGTAATCTCAAGTTTTAAGACAAACAATTTTCGTATGGTTTTTTAGGCATTCACTAGTACAACACTAAATACAAAACCAAATATATGGCACCCTAGGCATAACACCAACACGAACTTCCAACCTGTTTTCTCTTGAGGTCTCTGGGTGAGACTTGGAGCCAGCTTGTGCAAATGTAAAGCAAAAGTCAAACATGGAATAATAATAATAAAAGGGAAAATAAAGGAAGAAGTACAAAAAAGGACATGAAGAATTACACAAGAAGAGACTACACAATCAATTCCATGTAATCACAACAGAAGTTGCTGCAAAAAATAGGTAGGGTTGGCTGATGAAAGGAACCCTAAAAAAGCAGACCGAAAGCACAAGGACCAAGCTTTGGTCACGAACCGGAGGACCAACCTTAGGAATGAGCAAGTGTCTCCGCTGTGCCGCATCTGCAATAATGTGGATGAAACCATTGCCCATATCGCGAACGAATGTGCTAGACTTGCCCCAAACCACTACAAGTTGTGGCGACACGACCAGGTAGCGAAAGTGCTACATTGGAAACTGTGCGAAAAGTGGGGGCTAGAGAGAGGCAAGATGTGATATGAGCACAGACCGATGAGAGTGATAGAGTCGAAGACTAGCAAAATCCTCTGGGATTTCCCAATCCATCCAGATCAG
>NC_043010.1:37468764-37478764 GCF_006345805.1 Octopus sinensis
TATATTATATTAAATTAGAGATAAAACCACTATTAGGCAAATCAAACAATGAAAAACATAAGCCAATACATAAAATTAATTAATATATATTATTTTAAATATATATCAAAAGTATTAAAAGTTTAATAAAAGATAAAGAGTAAAACACTACGATCGTTTCATAGCTGTATTTATGTATACGTATGTATAGTTATACTACAAATTTTGATAAGTATTTATAAATTTGGTTATGATCACTAATTTTAGCTTATAATTATAAGGGGAAAGACTTTATAGTATGTTGAGGGGTTACTATATAAATAAATTTTTTTTTATATATTTATTAATCATATAAGATTTTTAGAATATATTCAATAATTAGTGGTTTTTAATCATTTACATCATTTAATGTATTTTGTACTAAGTATTATTTATCATAGTTATTTTATTAACAAATATTATAGTATAGAGAGATTTTATTCTTTATTTGTGACTTCATTCTATTTACAATGATAAACCAATAATTTTTCCATTCACAATCTCATTAATAAAGCGTAGGTTCCTCACGCGTAATGAATTCTTCAACAATTTATTTTTTTTGCTAATAACGTAATTCCACGAGTATTCTTATAAACGCTGTAAAGACGTTTTCCGATTCAAAATTTTAGTTCATTGCTAAACCTCGCTAAGATAAGTATGGATTTATTTAAGATCTTCAAATTGTAAATTTTAATATTGTATAAGTCTTTGGAGTAATAATATTTTCCTTATGTAAATATCGTTGTATATGTAATGATCTAATTATCGTAATTTTCTATATTGTTAGATATTAAATTTAAGTTTATTCGTAAGATACTACTTAGCGATATATTTGTTATTTGATAGCAAGCATACGAGGTGTATTAAGTTAGGCTTTTGTATATGCATGTTTTAATAGTATTAATTGTAGTTTTAAATTTATAATTAAATTAGATAAACTTTGATAAACTTAGATATGTTTCGACTAAAGATTGGTCCAGGCCATGTCTAATTTAATAGCATAACTTAGTTATTTCTTTAAATTGATATTCGCTAGTTATTCCCATTGATAATTATATTTATAGTATTTATTCGATACTATATTACTACGAATTGATTATTTCTATAAGTATTTTACATAAGATTTCCGAAAGTTCGTTTAAGTTTGTTTATTTGTATTTTGAAATTAGCTATTTCATCTTTAAATATGAAAAATTAAATTTATTAGGTTTTTATTATATGTGCATATATATTTATTTATAGAGATTATTTTAGATCTTAATTATAATATTTATATACATTTATATATTTTCATTGATAATTTATATATATTAGTCATTTTTAAATATTTATGTAATTAGATATAGACTAATACAGATATTAGATTATTGATGGGTTTCCTACCTTATAAATTAAAATCAATATTTAACATTATAGTCGATTTTGATATAATCATAATTGTTAAGTTTTATGTTTCTAGTTTGATAATAGAGTTTATTATAAGTAAAATTATTATATTATTTATATCTTAAAAATATTGTTTAAATATTTCTGATTATATTTTAGATATTTCAATTACCTGAAGATTGACTGTAACCATAACCCGAATTATTACGAATTGTACAGCCATGAAACGATCGTAGTGTTTTACTCTTTATCTTTTATTAAACTTTTAATACTTTTGATATATATTTAAAATAATATATATTAATTAATTTTATGTATTGGCTCATGTTTTTCATTGTTTGATTTGCCTAATAGTGGTTTTATCTCTAATTTAATATAATATAATATTTTACTATAAAATAGGATTTAATCCTAAATCTGATTTTTCCCTGTAAGTTTGGATTTATTCCCTAATATTTTATTATATATATATATATATATATATATACGACGGGCTTCTTTCAGATTCTGTCAACCATATCCACTCTCAAGGCTTTAGTCGCCTTGGGACTATATAAGAAGACACTTGCCCAAGGTACCACCTAGTGGGACTGAACCAGGTACCATGCGGTTGGGAAGCAATCTTATTATCATATATATATATATATATATATATATATATATATATATATATATATATATATAGTCAATTCAAATAAACGGATTAAAACGAAGAAGAAAAACAACAACAAACCTGAGGATGTGCACAAGAAGTGTATTAGCCTGACCCTCGGTGAAGGGGGGTAGTTTAACGTTTCGAAATATCTAAGAAGTAAATCTTGCACATTTGCAAGAATTGTCTAGATTAATTTTCACTTCGAAGTTTGATTACTCAGGCAAGTATTAAACAAAAATTAATTTTACCTGGATTGGATGTTGAATTTTTTTTTTTAAAGTTAGTCCAAAACGTGTGACATACGTGTCAACTCACAAAATAACTTTTTTTTACCTGAAAGTATTAACAGCTAATATCCCCGAATTTATCAAGGGTGGCATAAAAAGCCTCGTAGTGTTTATTTACATTGCCCTTGAAATTTCAAAAAATGGTAATGAGCCTGCGGGACAACAATGTCTGTGGTTACAATTCTTATTTACCTGGTATGACGTGCATGACAAAAATGGATACGACGTTTTCAAGACAAATATTTTCTATATCTTCCGAATTGTCTAGATCAAGAAGAAATTGTCCCGATATCTTGTTAAAAATTAACCATTTCAACATACCATTACAGAAAAATATTGTGATTGTTCTGGGCGTTCTGAAAAATTTTGAAAAGTTGTTTTTAGTTTAACTTCCATGAGAACGACCCGGATAGAAAATCACTCAGTTACAGAGATTATTGACAGTCAAGGGAAAGCTGAACGCGGTCATGCATCACATCAGAGATCATTGATTATCGGCCGATGTGAACGACTGAAACTGCTTCTAATCTAAAAATGGTAGGAGTCACACGCATTCATTCTTTTGAACTCTTTCTTACTTACGCACAATCTTCTGCTAGTTTCTTTTCTAGGAACCGACGCGTTCTGTTCAAATTTTTAAACAATAAAACAGATAATGGTTCCAAAACCAACGACTCTTCTCATTAATCCAACTTCCCAGTTTCTTCACTGTGCAAGAACTTGACTACATTTTTTTTATTATTGTTAAACCATTAAGACAAAAACAGCCTGATTGTCTGAAGTCAAGTGGTCAGCTGTTTACACGTAATTTCGCCTCAACAGGCCGACCAAAGCCTTGTGAGTGGATTTGGTAGACGGAAACTGAAAGAAGTCCGTCGTATATATGTATGCATATATATATATATATATATATATATATATACATACACACACACATATATATGTATGTACGTGTGTGTATATGTTTGTGTGTCTGTGTTTGCCCCCGCCCCAACATCGCTTGACAACCGATGCTGGTGTGTTTACGTCCCTCGTAACTTAGCGGTTCGGCAAAAAGAGAATAAGTAATAGGCTTACAAAGAATAAGTCCTGGGGTCGATTTGCTCGACTTAAAGGCGGTGCTCCAGCATGGCCACAGTGAAATGACTGAAAGAGAGTAAAGAGTAGGAAAGCATAGAGAAACGAACCAACGTTTATAATGGTGATCCCATCGTTTAACAACAACCAACTAATCGTGAAATCACAGAAATGGTTCAACAAGGTGAAGTAAAAAGAAGAAAAAACTGAGATAATCATGAAGAAAGTGACGAAGTAGAAGAAACCGTTTTTATAAATATATCCAGCTGACGAGAGATTTAATTAGAACAAGAAATGTTATTTATTTGATTTATTTGATTAGAAGAAAATTAATTAAGGAAAAACCGAAGTAGCCGATGCAAACCACATTGTAACAGTGATCGATTAAAGTTAACACTGTCAGTCTTGACAATGTAGAAAATCAATTTCCTTGAACCCCCTTTGGTCTTGATGCATCTTTTAACTATGGATCCCCAGATATCCCACTGGGCCCCGCATACTTGGCTGACCTAGACCTTATTAACTTCTTAATTTTGTAGTGACGCCATCTGGAAGGCTCCTGCACGCATTCGCAGAGTTGGATTCTTCCGGGAGGCCTGCCGGAAGTTCCCTCATGTGCAGAAAACTAGCGGCAGCACAATTTCCCTCGTATCGGCCTCTCTCAAACGCTGACAGCCGATCGTGTTTCAGCAGCTCTCTCAAGCTGCCACCTCGTGGCGTTGCTACGCTATGCTTGAACGGACAGGATTTAGCTCACTCCACTTGACTACTGTGACGAGCTCCTAGGCTGCCGATTCACCCCGAAAGAAGACTATATATTGCGAATCCAGAAATAAAATATTTATGCTGTTGAAGTTAATCTCACTTAACTCATATACTCCTGTACGAGGGGTTACAGAAAAGTTTCCTGGCCTTGAGTAAAAAAAAAAAATACAGGAGTATCAGTTAATTATGATATTATTCAACATATTCCATTCTTAGATTCACACACTTATTGCAGCGATCTTTTAGTTTCTCTAAGCCTTGTGAAAGAACTCGGAATGTTAGGCCTCCATACAGCCAGGAGCTTTTCAGCGCACCCTTGTACTTTTTAGCACTATATATCTACATCAGTACTTTTCAAACTTTTTGCTCGAGCGGAACCCCAAGGAAACATTCCACTGGCTCGAGGAACCCCTGTGCAATAATTTAATAGTCTTATGCACACATATCTGCACAGGAGACTTAAAAATTACTGCCAATTTTAGCAATTTTGTAACTTCTTGCAGAACCCCTGCACTGTACTGGCGAAACCCTGGTTGAAAACCACTGATCTACATAGTACGCTTTCTCGAGACGCGGTTTTCTGGCTTTCCACAGTATGATATGCACAATGCTTTTCTGAACTAATTCTGCTTTCGTAGCTAATGACGAATTTTTACACGGCCTGATATCTGCGACACTAGATTAGTTAATCACTATTTTTCTATAGTGGAACCATGTGGTTGGGCAGCAAGCTTCTTACCACATAACCACACTTTATTATATATATATATATAGCCAGATAACCGAAGAGATGTCGTGGATTCCCACTTCGGCATCTGAAACTCAGAGTTTTATCTTGACTATTGAGTAATGTAACATATTATTGTATAGATAAATTTCCTCTATTTACATACTATTGAGGTCTCTTTCTTTCTTTTGTTATCTTACCGTTTTACCAATATATATATATATAACAGCAAGGACGAATTGCTGCAGATGATACGCAAAGTGAAAGACATGAGTGCACTAAGTGACATATTCCTGAATGTAAAGAAGACAAAGATCTTGGTGGTGGATAAGTACAGGACAGACCAAGGTGACTTCACCGTAGACGGAGAGATGATTCAGGAAGTGAATGAGTTTGTGTACTTGGGATCAACAATCAGTACCAGTGGATCAAGTACACCAGCGATATGGAGAAGGCTCGCGATAGCAAGACAAACGGTACAAGATATGGAGAACATCTGGAAGAGTCGTGGCGGGTCAATGCTGCTGAAGATAATGCTACTTCGGGTTGCCGCTTTCTCTATTGCGACGTACGGCTGCGAGTCGTGGACCATGTTGAAGGCAGACGAGAAGAGAGTGAACGCTTTTGAAATGTGGTGTTACCGCAGAATCTTTAGAGTGTTGTAGACGGAGAGAAGGACGAACAACTGGGTACCAGAAAAGCTCGGTTGCGAGATGACGCTTCGGTGAAACATCATGTAGCGGAAGCTACAGTTCTTTGGCCACGTCATGCGCCGTGAGGGACTTGAACGAACGATCATAACTGGCAAAGTGAACGGCAGACCACCCACTTTTTGGCTGAAAGACATCGTAGCCACAGGATTGTACTTTCTTCTCAGCTGTCCATGGGGAAGAGGACAGGAGAAGGTGACAAGACATTGTGATGACCACAGCATCGCATAGTGCGACATCTGACTAGGATGATGATGATATATATATATCATCATCTCCTTCGATTAGCGTTCGTTGTCCATGCTGGTATGGGTTGGATGGTTTGACTGGGGCTGGTAAGCTGCACCAGACTTCAGTCTGGATTACCGCGGTTTTCTACGGCCGGATGTCCTTCCTAAAGCCAACAGAGAGTGTAATGGATGCTTTGACGATCCACTGGCACGGGTGCCATTTGCGTGACACCAGTATCTGCCACGACTACGATTTTGCTCGGCTTAAGTACGACATAATGCCAAAATTTTCGGTTGTTGCCTCTGTGAGGCCCAACGCTTGAAAGGAACTCAGCCATTTTGCCTCCATGATGCCCAACGCTTGAAAGGAATTCGGCCACTTTGCCTCCATGAGGCCCAACGCTCGAAAGGAACTCAGCCATTTTGCCTCCGTGAGGCCCAACGCTCAAAAGAAACTCAGACAGTTTGCCTCCGTGAGGCCCAACGCTCGAAAGGAACTCAGCCACTTTGCCTCCGCGAGGCCCAACGCTCGAAAGGAAGTCAGCCACTTTGCCTCCATGAGGCCCAACGCTAGAAAGAAACTCAGACACTTTGCCTCCGTGAGGCCCAACGCTCGAAAGGAAGTCAGCCACTTTGCCTCCATGAGGCCCAACGCTCGAAAGAAACTCAGACACTTTGCCTCCGTGAGGCCCAACACTCAAAAGGAAATCAGCCTCCATCTTTTTATATAAAAATTTGGTTGACAGCCTCTTGCTACTTGGAGTCTCACCTGCGAGTGATCAGAAACTGCAGACAAGTTATGACTCATAATTTCGCATATCATAAAATATATTTTTAATCTTTATGATATTGAGTGCTCTTTTCCTGGCAGATAATATATATATATATATATATATATATATACGGACTGAGATAATTTACGCTGATACGTTGATGTACATATGAATCTCTACTTAGATATATAGATATGACAATGTGTTTAAATGTGTGTATGGGGGTGGTGGTGGTAGGGGTTGTTCTATTTTAGAATTTCTGCTGAGTCATCAATAACTGATGATGTTCAGTGTGATAATGATGATGATAATGATAAAGATGGTGGTGATGGTGTTAGTTAGGAAATAAATTATCTTCAGCATTACCTTTCATATGGTTTCACCAAATGTCTTGCCCTCGTCTTTCTAAGCACAAACACACACTTACACACATACATATATATATATATATATATACACCTACACATATATATTGCTGGTGTGTTTACAGTGCTGTTTCAATGCATATATATATATTATTAGTTCTTGTGAGCTAAAACCAAGAGATATATATCTGTAGTACAGTATAGGATATATATATATATACACATATATATACACACACACACACAAACATATATATATATATATATACACACACACACACACGTATATAAACAGACACATAGAAATGTCATTGGTTTAAAACTTTGCTAAACGAAGCAATGAATGGATTATTTTTTTGCTTTTTTTATTTTTTACACATTTGATTTATATTTATCTTGTCTTGTATCGATCCTTTCCTCTTTTATTTATTTCTTGTTTCTTTACCATTCTCCATTCCTCCTCGCTTTTTATTCTTTACCATTCTCTTGTTCTTTCTCTCGTTCCACCTCACTTTTCTTTCTTTTTGCTATCATCTTCTCTAGAGCAGAAGAAAGTGTTAAATAAAAAGCCTTAAGCCTTTTCAGAATTTTCTGTTTTCCAACTGTTTCCATAAATAAATATTAGCTCTATTCTGAGAACTTCCAACCATTTATTCATCAACTCATCCACATTCCTACCAGGAACTTCGCCACTCCCCACTATAAATATATAAATATAGAAAAAGGAAAGAAACAAAATGAGAAACGTATTGGAAAAGAGACAACTAGATACAACTACATATCTACATTTCTGAGATGACTTATTATTGATGAAATAAAGTCCTGTAGTTATGTATCATGGGTAGTTAATAATGTTGAAAACTTGAAGTATAGACTCTGAGTTCGATTCCAGCTTTGGGATATCTTTTCTTTTGTCTTGCACTTGTTTCAGTTATTAGACTGTGGCCATACTGGGGCACCACCATGAAGAATTTTAGTCAACTGAATCAGTCCCTGGGTTTATTTTTTCAAAGTCTGGCATTTATTCTGTTGGCCTCTTTTGCTGATCCAACTGCTAAGTTTATGAGGACGTAAACAAACCATCATCAGTTGTCAAGAGGTGGTGGAGACAAACACTGACACAAACACACACATATATGAAAGGCTTCTCTCAGTTTCCATCTACCAAATCTAATCACAAGTCTTTGGTTGGCCCGAGGTTATAGTAAAAGACACTTGCCCAAGGTACCACACAACGGGACTGAACACACACAGATAAAAGGTAAATACTCCACTTCGGTCATGAATGTCCATGGGATTGTACTTAGAAAGTGCCCTTCCAATGCACAAGTCTAGGCAAGGTTGTTTACGGAAGACCAACAGTTGCCCATGGATACCAACCTCCCCTCTTCATGCCACTGTTGTTGTCCAACGGAAAGAAAAAGGCTGATATGGCTTGGTACCAGTGACATTGCATTTCATTTCTACAGCTGAGAGAACTGGAGCAATGTGAAATAAAATGTCTTGCTCAAGAACACAACACACAGCCAGGGCCGGGAATTAAACTCACTACCTCATGATTGTGAGTATGATGCTCTAACCACCAAGCCATGTGCCTTCACACACACACACTGAAGCCCTACCTGTTGCCAATTTTTACCTGTTTTCAGGTAAGTTAATATTTCCCCTTGACCGAACGTTTTCACGGATGACTGGAGATGAAGGACACCACCTGCATAGGGGAGACACTTATTATCATCATGTGATGCCACAACAAGGAGGCCAACACTCACTCACACACACACTCTCTCTTTATGTGTGTGTGTGTGTATATATATATATTCAAAATATAACCACATGTGAATCGTTGGCGATTGTTTTCCTCCGCCTTCCTTTTCTATTGGACTTTCCTCTGTTTCTGAAGAAGAGCTTTGCTTGAAACATTAAACCATCTTTCTTTCCTTCCCTGAGCATCTGCTAATACTTTACATGTACCACATCCTCACACTTTTTTTTCTTTTTGTTTGTTCTTGTTTTTTTTTTTGGCGGGGATTTACTATGTGTGTGTGTATATATATATATATATATGATAATGATATATATAGTGTACTGTTCTGTAATGATAAGATCAATAGAAAAGTATTCTATCTGCTGAAAGATAAATCAACACAATATATGTTTTTATGTGCTACTATTAGTTTCATGTGCTGAGAGCATGCAAGACATTTTTTAACACGTCTGGTGTCCTAGCACAATCATCAGGCACTACTTATATGGCATAATAAACTAAAAAATAACTAAAGATATATATGACGGGACTCTTGTAGTTTCTATCAACCAAATCTAGTCACAAGGCTTTGGCTAGCTAGGTACTATAGTAGAAGACACTTGCCTAAGTTGCCATGCAGTGGGACTGAACCTGAAAACCCAAAACTCTGTGGCTGAGAAGCAAAATTTTTACCACAGAGCCATGCCTGTATCTACACCTACACACAGACAGCATCCAACTATAGAAAATTTGCCTTAATAAACTCCACCATGCAGGCATAAGAAAGTGGCTGTCAAAACGATAAATATATAAATACATAAATACATATACACCCACACATCCACACTCAGAAAAACAAACAAACAAAAAAATCATAACCAAAAGCCAAATATATAAAAAAATGTCTCATTTAATGAGTTTTGTATTTTGATAAAAATCATTAATTATAAGCACCAGCTTGAGACAATACAAGGAGTAACAGATTAACTGACTGAACTTGAAAGATGGAATTTTTCACAATCCAAATGTGACCACATCACTGGTTACATCCCAGGGTAATCTGCTACTCCCTGCTTCTCAAGTCAGGTACCCTAAATTTCATATTGACAATATCATACATAAATACACTTGAATTCAGTTTATATTACAGATCCCGGTCTTCTAGGATATTCTATATTTTTCTGTGATTGTCCCAATGTTTGCTGCTTCCTATCAAGGACATCACTAGGACAATCCCAGCACCGTCTGTCCCCTAAGAAC
>NC_043010.1:37483764-37596264 GCF_006345805.1 Octopus sinensis
GTTTGAGAACAAAAGACACCATTGGCATGACAATGACACTTGCAAACACACACGTGATGGGTTTCATTCAGTTTCCATCTACCAAGTCCACTTGCAAAGCTTTGGCTGGCCCAGGGCTTAGGTAGAAGACACTTGTCCAAGGTGCTGTGCACCGGAAACCATGTGGCTGGGAAACAAATCTTCTTATTTCTTTATTGCCCACAAAGGGCTGAATGTAGAAGGGACAAACAAAGGGATTAAGTTGATCACATTGACCCCAGTGCGTAACTGGTACTTAATATATCGACCTCGAAAGAATGAAAGGCAAAGACGACCTCGGCAGAATTTGAACTCAGAACATAAAGACAGACGAAATACAGCTAAGCATTCCGACTGGCCTGCTAACATTTCTGCCACCTCACCGCCTTCTTACCATACAACCATGTTTGCATCTATACATTGGATAATTCAACCCCAGGTCTTGTAAGTTAAGGAAAAGGACAGGATGGTCACAGTTGGAAGGCATATAATCATAGCTCTGTTTGATGGTAGTCTCTTGTAGTCCTGGTGGAATAGCTTTGATAATATATTTGATCAATCAAGGCTGACCTGGGGCTAAACAACGATGATGACAACAGACATTAATCAATGAGGGAACTCCTAAGTGGTTGCTTGACCTGTTAGAAACAGCAGTCAAACTGCCCTCAAATGATGTCCTACTACTTTAATTAGAAAGAACACTTTGGATAAGATGGTTCTAGCTATATGCAATTGTACCTCTGTGTCTGAAGAGAAAAACAAGATGGGATGGGCATCATTGGAACAGTTTTGATCAGAGCTGAAATGTGGCCTAAACAACAACGACGATAATAATTAAAAAAAATACTGAAGCAGAAATATTAATACCAGTAATAGAATACATTAGTAACTTAGTTTAATTTCTTAGCTACATGTACGTGTATGTATGTGTGTGTGTGTGTATGTGAGAGAGAGAGACTGTATGTGCATGAGTAAGCCTCTGTAATTGCATGTTTGTGTGTGTGTATGTATGTATGTATATGTTTGTGTGTGGTTCACATTTGAAAATCAATATAAAGATGAGAGAGTTGAAAGAGGGATCAGAGGAAGAGGGAGAGATCCCTAAAGGAGACAGCAATTTGGTAGTGCATGTGTGTGTGTGTGTCTGTTAGATGAGAGAGAAAGAGGGAAAGGGGGAGAGGAGAGGAGAGAAAAGGGAGGGAGGGAGGTTTTGTCTGCATAACTGTATAAGGATGATGCCAAATTAATCAAATGCAGATTCTAAAATCAGATCTTTTAGAAGTACATTACCACCTCCCTCAGCATCTACTCAAACCACCACCACCACAACAACAACAACAACAACAATGCCGCTGCCGCCACCACCAACTACCATCACTGCTGCCAACACAACCACATCAAACAACATCTTCACCATCGCCACCACCACCACCACCTTCCTAGGCATCCACTCACACCACCTACCTATCTGCCCACCCGCCCACCCACCCACAACATACTGTTATCTGGTTGGCCAGTTTAGATGTCACTGTAACCTTCTTAATCAAAAACTGCTGGATGTGTGGCGAGGGGGACGGGGGGAGAGATGGTGATGGTGGCAGTGGTTGTGGTGCTAGTGTGGTCATAAGTGTGGTGTGGCCATGGTGGTGTTGATGTTAGTGCTGTAGTGGTCATGATTTGATGGTAGTGGTGGGGTGGATATGATAGTAGTGTGGTGTTGTGTAGTGCATTGTGAAAGTGAAGTGCGATAGTTGTTGTTGTTTTGCCCCAGGTCAGTCAGCCCAGGTCAAGCAGATCTAAGATTAAAAGACATTCCAGCTGTGACCATTCCATCACACTATATCATCAAATGTGAAAGGTGGTAACAGGAGGGGGGATTTGACTGCTATTTCCTGCAGGCCTAGTGAACGAGTAGAGGCAGTAATTGTTCATTTGTGAGGTGGTGGTGGTGCTGTGAAGGGGTAGAGATGATCGAGTGTTGGGGTGGTAGTGTGAAAAATTTGTAGTAACAGCACTGTGGAGTGGTGGCAGTGTGGAGTGGTTGTTAAGTGGTAGTAAAACAGTATGGAGCACTAGTAATGTGAAGTGGAATGGCAGGAGAGGGGTATGATTGTGTTAAATGGAGCAGTGGTAGAGGTGGTGAAGCCTGGTGGTAGTGATTGTGGTGGCGGTTATGGTTATGGTGTTGGCTGTAGTGGTAGTGGTGATGGTAGAAGTTGTGGTGGTGGTTTGGTAGCAGTGGTTATAGTAGTTTGGTAGTGGCAGTTGTGGTGGTGGTGGTGGTTTGGTAGTTGAAGTGGTTTGGTGGTGGTGGTTTTGTTTGTGATAGTTTGGTAGCAACGGTTGTGGTAGTGGTGGTGGTTTGGTAGCAGTGGTCGTAGTGGTGGGTGGTGGTTTGGTAGCGGTGGTTGTGGTTGCAGGTGTAATTTGGGTGGGTAGGTAGGGTCAGCAGGTCAGTTCTGATGCAGGAGATATCTGTGCTCAAAGATGTTCCAGCTGTGACCACCATACCTTTTATCTAGGACTGACTTCTCCAGAGTATCCTTGCATTTCTTTTAAGATAATAAAAGTGTTTATGAGGGAGAGATTTGGCTGTTCTTTTTAGTGATCATGGCTTGTGTTTGTTGCGTCATTGGCACAGTGTGATGAAAGTGTGGTGAGGAGGAGGTGGTGGTGGTGGTGTAGCAGAGAGGAAATCAGGGGTGTGTGGGAATGGTGCTTTTAACTGAGGAGTGGGTAGAAAGAGAAATGAAAAAGGAAGGGGTAAGAGGCGGGAGAAGTAGAGAGACACACACACAGAGGGGGATTGAGTAACGAGACAAGGAAGGGGACAGGAGGGAGAAAGAAAAGGATGAGAAGGATAGGAAGAGTAAATTAAGAGAGACAGAGAGAGAGAGAAAGAGATAGTGAGAGAGCTAGGGGGGGGATGAAGAGAAAGAGGGTTTCTGACAGGCTGACATGATTGAAATTACACAGAATGAAGAATGAAGTTTCCAGTGGTACCTTAGCAATCCAATGAATTGTGGGAAGGAGAAATCTTTTTGCCTCCAACAAACAAACTGTATGCATACGGGGAGGGGGGGTTGAAAAGTTCCTGGCTTTGGGTAAAAGAAAATACAGGAGGATCAGTTAATTATGATTTTATTCAGCATATTTCCCTCTCAGATTCATACACTTACTGCAGTGGTCCTTCAGTTTTTCTAAGCCCTGTAAAAGACCTCAGAAAGTTGGGCTTCCAAGCAGGCTTTTTACGATACCCTTAAAAGCCAGGAACTTTTCATCACCCTCTCATTTATACATATGTGTGTATGTGTGTATACACACACACACACACACACACACACACACATTGTGGTCAACTTTGCCTTTCATCCTTTCGGGGTCGATAAATAAATAAAGTACCAGTTACGCACTGGGGTCGATGTAATCGACTTAATCCCTTTGTCTGTCTTTGTTTGTCTCCTCTATGTTTAACCCCTTGTGGGCAATAAAGAAATATATATATATACACACACACACAAGTTCCTGGCTTTTGGTCAAAGAAAACGCAGGAGGATCAGTTAAACCTTTAGCATTCAAAGTGACCATATCCACTCCAAATATTCTACTTGTTTTCTGTTCAAACTGACCAGATCAAGCCTGTCACACTTACCAGACAATTTTGTTCTAAAAATAGACATTCACATCATCGAAATTTCAAAGCTGCGAGAAAATGCAGTATTGATTCAAAACTATGTGAAGATATATGCAATACAATCAACACAGAAATTCAAATGTTAAACGGCCAATTATGATTTTATTCAACATATTCTCCTCTCAGGTTCACACACTTACTGCGGTCCTTCAGTTTTTTTTAGTCCTGTAAAAGAACTCTCGGAAGTTTGGGCCTTTAACCAGGCCTTTCATGATACCCTTAAAGCCAGAAACTTTTCAGTACCCCTACATACAAACACAAACTCACACTTTCTCTCTCACTCACTCAACACATGCACACACACACATACAAACACCATGTAGTGAGCTGGCAGAATTGCGAAAATGTCAGATCAAATGCCTTACTGCAGTATTTGTTTTAGCTCCTAGCACTTGGAGTTCGAATCCTGTTGAAGTCAAGTTTACATTTCATATTTTGTGTTCAATAAATAAAGAACTAGTGTCATTTCTTCCGACTCTTTCTTCTCTCTCTCTCTCTCTCTCTGGAAGAAACCAGTTGTGTTTGGTTTGATGTGGGAAGATTAAAATACCCAAGACATACCCTCACATCTATGACTCCAACAGAAATTGAAGGCTCAAGGAAGGAAGAAAGACGCATAAAAATAAAGCATCATTCATTTATTTTTCCATGCTAGTATGAGTTAGATGAGTACATATTACTGAGGCATTTGATTTACAGCTGGACCCCTTCCTGTTGCTAATATTTACCTGCTTTTCAAGTTAGAAGTTTTTCATTCTAATTATATCTTCAAAAGCACAGAACTAGACGACAATTTGCAGGCAGAGAATTGTCAACGAAGTTCATCTTTTGTATGTATTGGGTTGTCCGGAAAGTTTGTGCCGATTTTTAAAGGAAAGAAAAAGGTCAATAAATACTTGCCATTACATTTTTAATTAACCAAATATGAACCATTTTGTTACACAATGCATCTCCATCTTTCCTTTAACTTAAAAATACCCCCTTCCCAGAATTGAGGTGGTTTCATGGCAAAGAATTCATCAAGGTATCTTTTTACGTCATCCAATGAATTGAAATTTTTACCATTAAGACTATTCTACAGAGACCTGAATAAGTGGAAATCTGAAGGAGCAATATCTGGTGAATATGGAGGGTGGGGTAACACATCCCAGCCGAGCTGCAGCAATTTTTGTCTGGTTCCCAAAGCATCAAGTGCCGAAAATGAACTTTCTTTATCTTCCATTTTAAAGGGTTACAAAATTAACACAGGTTATAGGAACATAAATCTTCTTCCACGAAAAGATAGCTTAAACTGTGCTCTAAATGGAGGTGTAGTCAAATCCTATTTTATGGACTCAACTATGTTCTAAAATAAGTCGAAAGGTAAGCGACTATAAATCGGCATGAACTTTCTGGACAACCCAATAGCTCAATACACTTCCCATGCAAGGCACAAAAACCTGAACATCCGCACAGAAACACACATATTGTCACACACACACCATCTCTCCCTCTCTCTGATATATATACATGCATGCACGCACACACACACAAACAAACATACATATATACTCACAAACAAATCTTTGTACAATTCCAGTCTTACCAAACTTACTCGTGGGTATTCATCAGCCCAAGGTGCCACACAGTGGATGAGGTGGAGTGGGGTGAGCTGCACACTTGAGGAGCAAACTTCTTAACCATCTAATCACACCTATTATATATATATGTGTGTGTGTGTGTGTGTCTGTGTTTGTTCCCTGCCACCACTTGACAGTGTTGGTTTGTTTCTGTCCCCATGATGTATCAGTTCGGCAAAAGGGAATTGATAAAACAAGCACCAGGCCTCAAAAAAATTAGTACTGGGGATGATTCGTTCAAATGAAAAAAGTGTTCAAGGCAGTGCCCCAGCATGGTCAGTCTGATGACTGATAAAAGATACACCAGGTTGAGTTTTGACTGCGGCCATGCTGGAGTACCGCCTTATGTTCATTTATTTGAATTACAAAATGTTCAATCATTACTGAATTGCTTATTCTTTATTTTACATCTTTTATGAATAAATCGTGAGAAAAATTGCAATTAGAGCCATTTTATGTACCTGTGGAAAAAAGGAGAGAGAGAGAGAGAGAGAAAAGAAATGAAGAAAGAAAGAAAAAGGAGTTACCTGAATTACTGGTGGATATTTATCTGTAGGAAGCTTATTGAGCTGAGTGGTAATTGGTTGGAAAATTGCAGCAAAACTTGGAAGACTAGAATACAATGTACAGAACTCCTGGAGCAAACCCACTGCAACATGTATGGCACTCAACCTGAATAAAATGATACATACACATATAAATGCATACATACATAACACATACATATATACATATAAATACATGTGTGTGTGTGTGCTTCTAATTTTTTTTTCTTTTTTTAAAGTAAAACAATGAAAGTTATAAGAAATAATACAAATTGATATTTTGTACGTTTACTTTGTATTTTGTGGAGGCACATGGCCTAGTGGTTAGAGCAACAGACTTGTGGTCGAGGGATCGCAGGTTCGAATCTCAGACCGGGCAATGTGTGTGTTTATGAGCAAAACACCTAAGCTCCATGCGGTTCCGGCAGAAGGTAATGGCGAACTTTTGCTGACTCTTTCGCCACAACTTTCTCTCACTCTTTCCTCCTACATCTTGCAGCTCACCTGCGATGGACCGGCACCCTGTCCAGGTGGGGAACCTATACGCCAAGGAAACCAGCCCTTATGAGCCAGGCATGGCTCAAGAAGGAACAAACAACCTTGTATTTCAATATTTCGGAGTTAAGAACCCTTCTTCAGGAAATTTTCAGAGAAATGTTGTTGTGAAGAAGGGATCTTAACCCCGAAATATTGAAATCCAAGGTAAAAATATAAACCATTGATTTGTATTATTTTTTGTAACAATGTTTCATGCTAACAGGTGTGGCTGGTGTGGTACAAAGCTTGCTTCTCAACCACATGGTTCTAGGTTCAGTTCCATTACGTGGCACTTTAGGCAAATACCTTTTATTAGAGCCTCAGGCCAACCAAAAGCTTGTGAGTAGATTTGGTAGAGAGAAACTGAAAGAAGCCTGTCATATATATATATATATATATATATATATATATATATATATATATATATATATATATATATATATATATATACACACATATGTATATATCTATATGTAAGTGTTTTTGTGTCTGTTTGTCCCTCTCGATTACTGCTTGATAACTGGTGTTGGTGTGTTTACATCACCATAAATGAGGAGTTCAGCAAAAGAGACCAATAGAATAAGAACTAGGCTTTAAAAGAATAATTTCTGGGGTTGATTTGTTCAACTAAAAAAAAAAAAACCTATCAAGACGGTGCTCCAGCATGACCACAGTCAAATGGCTGAAACAAGTAAAAGAATAAAAAAATACTCTAATATGTATGTGTGTGCACACACACAAACATATATACATGTACAAAAGAGGCTTCTTTCAGTTTCCGTGTAAATCAAACACAAATTTTTAAGCCAGGTTAACAATGCAGTTGCTGGAATACATCAGGGTTTATCATAATTTATTTTTAAATATTTCAACCCTAAAAAATCCTTAACTAGAAATACAGTAAAAATAAATATGACCATCAGGGCAGAAATGAACAGGTTTGAACTCAATGAACTGGCTCCTGGAAAATTCAAATCCACTCCAAAGAGTCCGCCTAAGGTACCACACAGTGGGGTTAAACCTGAAACATGATGCTGTGAAACATAGCCATATCTGTGCCTGTTGGGCAAATGTCTCCAACTCTAGCCTTGGGGGACAACAAAAGCCTATTGAGCGAATTTCAGAGACAGAAACTGAAAAAAGTCATCATGTGTATATCTAGCCACTACACATTCTTTATTTTCTCTCCTTCTTTCTTTCCGTGTTCCTTCCTGTGGAAGAGCGTAGGCTCGAAATGTTAAAGACTTTTTCATTTCCCAAGTGTTATACTAATACATCTGTTTGTTGTCTACACCACCTGTCTTTGTCTTTTGTTTTTTTTTGTGAATTCTCCCAATATATATATACACACACACACACATGCATGATGGCTTTTTTTGCCTGAAGGATGCACAATGTAATAGCACATCTTTGATGCAGGTCTGATGAAGTGCCTCTCCAATGTCTAAAATTTGAACTCAGAACGTAAAGACAGATGAAATATCGCTAAGTATTTTGCCCAGCGTGCTAACGTTTCTGCCAGCTTGCCGCCTTTAAGCTTCTTTCAGTTTCTGTCTACTGACAAGGCTTTGGGCAGTCCAAGGCTATAGTAGCCAACACACACCCAAGGTGCCACATAGCAATGGAGTAGGACTGAACCTGGAACCACATGGTTTAAAAGTAAGCTTTCTTAGCCACACAGCCATGACACATATAACTTGTCTTGATAGTGCATGATATCTGAGAACAGGCATCAAGCAATGATCCTCTTTTATAATCCTCCATGAAAAAGATGAGGGTTGGTGACAGGTAGAGCATTCAGCCATAGAAAATCTACCTTAATGAATTATGCCTGATTCTTACAAGCATGGAAAAAATAGAAGCTAAAACAACAATGTTGATGCACACACACACACACACACACATTTACATATACACACAAACATATGGAATTAAAAGCTCCTTCCACATACACACACATACATTTTCACACATAGATATACATGCACCATATGTTCACATACACTACACCCAACCTCTGTGTGTGTGTGTGAATGTGTGTGTGTGTGTGTATGTATATATATATATATATATATATATATATATGACAAATATATTGTGACAGGCTCACTCAAAATTAAGATGTCAGTCAAAGACACAGAATCACTGTTACCACCCCTACCGCCATCACTGCTATCTCCCCCACCCCCATTCCATCGTCAACAACAAATTCTCCAGCTCCACTTTCCCCACCACACACACACCAGCCCACCGACCAACCGACCGACTGACTGACTGACAGACAGACAGACAGAGACAAAAGCCAGCAAGCCAGTGTTATGATATCAGGAGAGAATACATTATAATATAGCTCGAGTGTTTTTAGACTCACTATTGATTTTTTAATTGGACTTATTCACAGTTCCTTCAGATAATAGTTGTTGCCATGGTAATTGGAAAATATAAAATAAAAGGGGGGAGAGCGGGTAGGATAGGGTAGGGTGGAGTGTGTAGTTTTGATGTTAGTACTGTTGTGTAGTATAGAACAGTGTGGCACTGGTGCAATTCTGTGTGACATAGAATGGTGTGTTTATGGTACTGCACAACAAAATGTGGTATGGAGTGGTGTTTGCCATTGTATGGTCTAGTGTATTTATTACTGTGTATTACTGGAGCCATACTATTTGATGTCTGGAGTGGTGGTATGCTGTATAGAGCAGTGCGGTGTGGTGTGTGTTGTAAATGTGGAATGGAGTGTTGTGGTATGGCACCCAAAAATGGAGTGGTGTTTGCTGTTATCTGGAGTGGTACCATGCAGTATATAATGTTGTGTTGTAATCAAGTTATGCGGCAACGGAGCGTTGAAGCATGGTGCTGATTAGTGAAGTGTAGTACAGTATGCAGTGGTGTATGCTATTATCTGGAGTGGTACCATGCAGTATATAAATGGCATGTTGCAGTGCAACAGAGTATTGTGTCATGGTACTGTTTAGTTAAGTGTAGTACTGTATGGAGTGGTATTTACTGTTATCTAGAGTGGTACCATACATTATATAAATAGTATGCTGTAGTGCAGTAGTGGAGTGACAGTGTTGAGGCATGGTGGTGTTTACTATTATCTGGTGTAGTATACTACAATATAATATGGAGCAGTGTGGCTTGTTACCTGGTGTGGAAGAGAATAGTGCAATTGTCTGGTGTAGTGTATCACCACAGTATATGGCACAGTAGTATTTATAGTCTGATGTGGTGCAATATAGTAATGTGACAACATAGAGACACCCTTGTTATAGTAGTACAATACAGTGTTGTACTACATAGTACTATGCAATACAATAGTGTATACAGTACAGCATATACAAAGGGGTATGGCCTAGTGGACAAGGTGTTGCACTGATGATCGCTAGATCACAGTTTTGATAATATAGTGAGGTACACTATACTATTAGTATTATTGAAGTGTAGTGCTGTATAGAGTGATGTTTGCTGTTATCTGGTCTAGTGTATAACATGGAACAGTGAGGCTTGTTGTCTGGTGTGATACAGTATTGTATGGATAAAGTGCAGTTTTGTATAGACTGGTACGGAGTGGCATTTGCTGTCGTCTGGTATAATGTCTTACAGTACAGTATGCTTTGTGGTATTTCGCCCGCCGTTGCATTCTGAGTTCAAATCCCACCGAGGTCGACTTTGCCTTTTATCCTTTCGGGGTCGATTAAACAAGTACCAGTTATGCACTGGGGTCGATATAATTGACTTAATCCGTTTGTCTGTCCTTGTTTGTTCCCTCTGTGTGTAGCCCCTTGTTGGGAGTAAAGAAATAGGTATATATTGTCTGATGTAGTATAGTGTAGTGCAATAACAAAGTGTAGCACAGCATGGCATAGAATTGTACTGTAGTATAAGGTGGCATGGAATCGTATACTATGGTATATGACTCCATGCCATGCTATACCACACTTCGTTGGGGCAAAGAGTGGTACTGTAGTACAAGGTGGCATGGAGTCATATACTATAGTATATGACTCCATGCCATGCTATGCCACACTTCGTTAGGGTATAGTGTGGTACTGAAGGTGGCATGGGGTCATATACCATAATATATGACTCCATGCCACCTTGTACTACAGTACCACTCTTTGCCCCAACGAAGTGTGGTATAGCATGGCATGGAGTCATATACCATAGTATACGATTCCATGCCACCTTATACTACAGTACCACTCTATGCCATGCTGTGCTACACGTCGTTATTGCACTACACTATACTACACCAGACAATGTATACCACTGCTCCATACTGTACAGTAAGACATTATACCAGACAACAGCAAATGCCACTCCATACCAGTCTATACAAAACTGCACTTTATCCACACACTACTGTATCACACCAGACAACAAGCCTTACTGTTCCAGGTTATACCATAGTACCACTTATGCCATGGTATGCTACACTTTGTTATTGCACTACACTATACTACATCAGACAATATATACCATTGTTCCATACTGTACAGTAAAACACTATAACTGCCAACAGTAAATGCCACTCCATACCAGTCTATACAAAACTGCAGCATAGAGTGGTTCAGTGTGGTATGATATCTGCCATAGTGTTGTAGCATAGGGTGGTATGGAGAGGCATGATACTGTACAGAGCAGTATGGTGTAAGAGAGTATGGTTTGGTGTGGTACTACAGCATGGTATACAGTGGTACAGTACTTTGTTTCTTGATATTAGGTATTTTATAGCAGTGTATTGCACTATATTGCATTGTTTTTCATAGAAAAAAGTGGAGGGAAAGTTGGTAAAAGAATTAAAAGTGGCAGACACTGCCATATTTCATACTATTAAGATGGTCTCCAACTGTTTTTTTATTAACTCTTTGGTATTTGATCTCTAACTGTGGAGGTAACTTGTGGGAGAGGTAGACCCAGGAAGACATGGGATGAGGTGGTGAAGCATGATCTTGGAATGTTGGGTCTCACGGAAGTGATGAGAAATGATCAAGACCATTGGCAATTTTCTGTGCTTGAGAAGACTCCTCAAGCCAAGTGAAAGCGTAGCTGTGGCCAGTGCCCATGACACATAAAAGGCACCTGTGCTGGTGACACATAAAAGGCGCCTGTGCTGGTGACACATAAAAGGCACCTGTGCAGGTGACACATAAAAGGCACCTCTGCTGGTGGCACATAAAAGGCACCCATGCTGGTCACACATAAAAGGCACCCATGCTGGTCACACATAAAAGGCATCCGTGCTGGTCACACATAAAATGCACCCGTGCTGGTGACATGTGAAAGGTATCCATGTCGGTGACATGTAAAAGGCACCCACTACACTGTTGGAGTGATTGGTGTTAGGAAGGGTATCCAGCTGTAGAAACCACACCAAATCAGACTGGAACCTGGCTTACCAGTTTCAGTCAAACCATCTAACCAATGCCAGCATGGAAAACAGACACTAAATGTTGATACCTGGCCTCTCACACCTACCCTACAATGTCATTGTAGAAATTAAACGATCATATCATCGGAATCTCAAAGCTACAAGGTAATGCACGAGACAGAGTAATCTGAATGCCAAAGGGTTAGACTTATCCAACTCTATAACAAAGAAAGAAGTACTGTGATCCCTTCCCATATCACCGTTCACCTGTCGTGGTTTATTAATGCCAATTCCTCCATGGTGTTGGTTTGCATTTATAACAAAATAAATATATACAATTACAAAGTAATAAAAATATATACAGTAAAGTACTGTATCTACTTTGTGGATTTTCACCTATCGCAGGGGGTTTTTGGAACGTAACACCTGCGATAGTCAAGGGATTACTGTATACGGATACAAAATCTATTTCATTTTCTGATTTATAAAGATGAAGACCCCCCACAAAAAAAAAATTTCACTATATTTTTGTGGGGTAGGGGAGCAAGGGTTGTCTTGATGGTATTTGGAAATTTCAGAAAGTTCGGTGACAGGGTGCATTGTTGTTGTGAAGAATCTAATTCTTCATGCTCCACAGATCCAGTCGCATTCGCTAGCTCTCAATGCACATACAGCCAAGTGCTGCCATCTGTTGGTGTGCTACAAAACTAGCACAGGAACTTTTTGATATCACTTCGTAGTATAACACCGCACAGTATAGTGCAGTGAAGGCACATGGCTCAGTGGTTAGAGCGTAGAGCTTATGATCGCGAGGTTGTGAGTTTGACTCCTGGACCAGGCTGTGTGTTGTGTATTTGAGCAAGACACTTTACTTCACATTGCTCTGGTTAACTCAGCTGATGAAATGAGTTGTGACATCACTGGTGCCAAGCTGTATCGGCCCCTCTGTCTTTCTCTTGGATAACATTGGTGGTGTGGAGAGGGGAGGCTGGTATGCATGGGCAGCTGCTGGTCTTCCATAAACAATCTTGCCCTGACTTGTGCCTCGGAGGGTAACTTTCTAGGCGCAATCCCACGGTCATTCATGACCGAAGGGGGTCTCCTCCTGGTATTGTGCAATAGTATGTGATACAGTATACTATAGTATAATGAGGTGTTTCAATCAGTGGACTGAGGCGGCCATACTGGAGCATTACCTTGATGTTTTTACTCTATGAAATTGGCCCCAGAACTAATTTTTAAGTTTAGCACTTATTCTATTGCTCTCTTTTTGACAAAGTGCTAAGTTACAGGGACAGAAAACAAATCAATACTGGCTGTCAAATAGTGAGACACAAACACAAAGACATGCATGGATCCATACACACACACACACACATACACATAAATGTATGCGTGTGTGAGTGTGTGATTGTCATTATCATCATCACTACAACCACCACCATCACCATTGTTGTCGTTTCATCCACTTTTCCATGCTTGCATGGGTCACGCAGAATTCAGTGAGACAGATTTTCTATGGCCTGATTCCACTCCTTTTGTGAACCCTTGCCTATTTCCAAGTAAGGTAATATTTCCCCTTGGCTAGACAGGTTCTTTTCCTTTTGTCCACAAAAGATTGGAAATTAAAGACTGCTTGATTAACGGTGACATAAGCTTACAAGATAAGGAGACACAAATCCACACACAGATACATGTGTACCTAAGGAGAAATATTATCTCACTTGGGAACAGGTAAAGGTTGGCAACAAAAGGGGCAGCTGACCATAGAAAATCTGCTTCAACAAGCATTGAAAATGCAAACAGTAAAGCAATGATGATGATGATGATGACTTATCCAAAGTCTCCCTCCACATTCAAGGGAGATTTGGCTGCTATTACTAGCAATTTGACTGCATAGATGCTCCTTCATTGGAGAGACTTTTGAAACTGACACGGAGAAGGGTTCCATATCCAAAGCAATCAAACACAAGGAAATTAGTTCTGAGAAGCAGATAGAATCTTGTATGCAGAATACTGAAACAATACTTGAAGCAAGTTCTTTATAAAGGATAACTGGATGTACATAATCCAAAGGGGTTGATATAACCTTTGAATGAAGATAAGCTGTTGGATAAAGGCTCGTGGATTTGCAATATCTTCTTGCACATACGAGGGGCGTTCAATAAGTAATGCCTCTGACCCACTTGCAGTTGTTTGATCTAGCTGAAATTTTGCATGTGCAATTATTTATATCTCTATAGATTAAGTGGCAAATTACAGCTCTGAACTAAATGTGGTTTCTGATTTACAGGTGTTTGAACTGAGTCAAGTGTGAAATGGAGCCTGTTGAGTGTCGAGCAGTGATCCGGTTTTTGTATTTGAAAGGACACACACCACGAGAGACTTTTGATGAAATGAAAGTAACTTATGGTGATGATGCCTCATCATATGACCTTGTAAAACGCTGGCATCGTGAATTCAAACATGGTCGGAACTCTGTGGAAACAGCTCCCAGATCTGGTCGCCCCGCTTCTGCCATTGATAAAGCATCTGTCCGTCAAGTTGAGGCTGCCATTTTGGAAGATCAACGCATAACTATTCGCCAAATAGCCCATGAGGTCAAGATTAGTATCGGGTCTGTGGAAACTATCATTCATGACCATTTGCATATGCTAAAGGTGTCTGCCAGATGGATTCCCAGGTTGCTCACACCTTTCCAGAAGTAAGAATGCGTCGAGTGCTTGAGGATGAATTTGGAGATGTGTCAAGAAGATGAGTCAAATTTTTTCAAAAGACAGATTACACAGGATGAAACCTGGGTCCATCACTATGATCCAGAGACCAAAGCCCAGTCAATGCAGCGGAAGCACCGTGACTCACCTCCTCCAAAGAAGGCAAGGGTGCTGCCCTCTGCTGGCAAGCTCATGCTCACAGTCTTCTGGGACCAGGACGGAGTAGTGATGACAGATTTCCTGGCAAAGGGTACCACAATTACAGGAGCCTATTATGCTTCACTTTTGAGGAAATTAAGAGAAGCTATCAAAATCAAGAAGCGGGGCAAGATCAGCAAAGGCATCCTCCTCCTGCAGGACAACGCTCCGGTCCACAACTTGCGTGTCGACAGATCAGAAGCACAGGCGTGCGGCTATGAACTCGTCCCCCATCCCCCTACTCTCCTGACCTTGCACCCTCTGATTTTCACCTCTTACCAGCCATGAAGTTGTTTTTGAAAGGAAAGCATTTCCCAGATGATGCAGCCTTGATTTCTGAAGTCACGTCGTGGTTGGAGAACCAAGCTGGGGTCTTCTACAAAAACGGTCTCCAGAGCTGCATCAAACAATGGGAGAAATGCGTAACTCTGGGTGGTTCCTATATAGAAAAAGATTAATAACTGTGCCAAGTTTCGTTGCTCTACTGCTATGGGAAGTGGGTCAGGGGCATTACTTATTGAACGCCCCTCGTATCTTAGGGCATTAATCCTTTCAGATGAGATACATAGAGCAGAAAAGGTGGAAGAATGCTGCTGTTTTTGGAGATAATGAAGACAAGAGGGAGCTTCTGGGTGCTTGTTTGATCAACTAGAAATAGCAGCCAAGTCTCCCTCAAATCATATCCTCCTGTCTCAGTAACAGGAATGTCGTGCTAGATAAATGTAGCCTGAGATATAATATGCTGGTGGTCATGGTTGGAAGTGATTTTATTGGATTTCACATGAGGATAAACAACAACAACACAAACATAGGAACACAAAATGAAATAACCCATATTAAACTGACAACAAAGAAGACAGACAGTATTGATAGTAAGAAAAAAAAAAAGAGTTGAAAGACTTTACCTAAATTCGTTGCAGTCTAATGATGTTGTGTCTTCCAGCTTGTTGATGAGGTCATCTTCGTCTTTACCATCATCCTTGTCATCACTGTCATTGTTATCTTCACTCTTCTTGCTTTTGTTTTTCGTAGTCTTTGTCGTTTGATTGCTGTCCCTGATCAACAGCCAGCTCAACTTCAATGGTTTCACGTTTTCACTAAAGAAGACACAAAGAAATTCAAACAAAACTATTTAATGATTTGAAACACAGCAAATACAAGACAGTGTATGAACCAATGAGGGAACCTCTATGTGGTTTGCTCGACATGCTAGAAATAACAATGATAGCTCCTTCAACTTACACCCACACCACTACCACCATCGTTCAACGTCCGTTTTCCATGCTAGCATGGGTTGGACGGTTAGACTGGGGTCTGGGAAGCCAGGGGGCTGCACCAGGCTCCAGTCTGATCTAGCAGTGTTTCTACAGCTGGATGCCCTTCCTAACGCCAACCACTCCATGAGTGTAGTGGGTGCTTTTTATGTGCCACCGGCACAGGAGCCAGAGGAGGCTGGAAACGGACATGATCGGTTGGTGCTTTTTACATGCCACCGGCACAGACGCCAGTCAAGGCGGTGCTGGCATCATCCATGTTCAGATGGTGCTTTTTACGTGCCACCGGCACAAGTATCACAACTACAATTTCCATTTGATTTTTATTTTGATGTTGATGTACTTGACTCAATAGATCTCCTCAAGCACAGCAGGTTGCTCTACGATCCAAGGTAAGCACAGCAGGCCGTCCTGCGAGCCATGAACTCACTTCGTTTGTTGGGTCTTCGCAGTCACAGCATATCTCCAGAGGTCTGTCTTTCGTCATTGCCTCTGTGAGGCCCAATGTTCAAAAGTCATGCTTGACCACCTCATCCCATGTCTTCCTGGGTCTACCTCTACCCCAGATTCCTTCAACTGTTTGGGAGTAGCACTTCTTCACACAGCTCTCCTCATCCATTTGTAGTACATGATCATACCAACGCAAACGTCTCTCCTGCACGCCACATCTGATGCTTCTTATGTCCAACATTTCTTTCAGGGCACTTACACTCTGTCGTGCATGCACACTGACATTACACGTCCAGCGGATCATACAGGCATGGCTCTGTAGTAAGAAGCTTGCTTCCCAACCATGTGGTTCTGTGTTCAGTCGAGCTGCCAGGCACCATGGGCAAGCATCTTCTGCTATAGCCTCGAGTAAACCAAAGCCTTGTGAGTGGATTTGGTAGACAGAAACTGAAAGAAGCCTGTTGTATATATATATATATCTATATTTATGTATGTGTGTCTTTATATCTGTGTTTGTCTTCCATCATTGCTTGACAACTGGCGTTGTGTGTTTACATCTCTGTAACTTAGCAGTTCAGCAAAAGAGACCGATAGAATAAGTACCAGGCTTTAAAAGAATAATTCTTGCGGTCGATTTGTTCAACTAAAAAAAAAAAAAAAAAAAAACCCCAGCATGGTCAAAATCTAATAACTGAAACAAGTAAAAGATATTTCTTAACAGACTTATGTGATGTATGCCACCATCATTTTATATTTAGTGTTCCATATTGGAACCAGCTGGATAAGTTGATTTCAAAATCAGTAATTTTCTACTTGTTGCAATCTTTAATCATCTCCTTTGTGATAAATACCAAGCATTAAAAAAAAAGAGGTCCTGGGGTCAATTTTAATGACTAAACCCTTCAAAGCCGTGCCCCAGCATGGCCATAGTCCAATGACTGAAACAAATAAAAGATAAAAGAGACTCAAAACTTGAAACTAGGGCTATATTTACCTTTGCGCCTGTTCACTGATCCGTAAAAGACCCTGTGGACAGGTAGATATTTGGAAAGGTGGCAGGAACACCACAGACTCTGTAAAAAGAGAGAAACAGACAGATAATCATTAATGGTGTCATTCATTATTATTATTATTATTATAAAAGTGGTAAGGTGGCAGATTTGTTAGCATGCCAGGCGAAATGCTTAGCAGTATTTCGTCTGCCACTATGTTCTGAGTTCAAATCCCTCTGAGGTTGACTTTGCCGTTCATCCTTTCGGGGTTGATAAATTACGTACCAGTTGCATATGGGGGTCAATCTAATTGACAGGTTAAAAAAAAAAAAGCCAAACCTAGCAGAATCGTTAGCATGCCAGAGGACATGCTTAGTGGTATTTCACCTGTCGCTACTTTTGAGTTCAAATTCTGCTGAGGTTGACTTTGCCTTTCATCCTTTCAGGGTCAATAAATTAAGTACCAGTGAAACACTGGGGTTGATGTAACCGACATATGAATTGTGGAATGCAAGACAATGTGTCAGAGAAAATCGTACTGTAGCAGGAGAGAAGTTTGTTCTTAGTGATTCTTCAAAGAAAGCGGCTTGAAAATGCCTCTATGAAAGGCTGCTAAACATGGAGAATGCATGGGAGAAGGAGAGTCTTTTTAATGTGGACCCAACAGAGGGACCAGCTATCCTAGTTGACAGCAGTTTGATAGATAAAGCAATTAAGGATGTGAAGACAGGAAAAGCCACTGGCTCACCAGGAATTACTGCTGAGATGCTTAAAATATCTGGTGGACTAGGATATGGCCTAGTTACCCACAGAGTTAAGCAGGTTCCCAAGGAGGTGTCATACCCATTGACTGGTATAGCAGCATTATTGTCAACTGTGACAAAGGTTAAGACAAAAATAAAAATAAAGACTTACTGGTATTTGAGGGTTCAACAGTGGCTAAAGTAAGGACAGCATAGAGGAAGTTCATGACCTCTGGTATATATCTTTTAGACATGGAGACACACTGCAAGAACAGAGAGAACATAGACCAATCAGAAAAGATGCTATAATCGGCAAATTGACATAAACAACCAGATCCTCTAACGAGATTTAATCTTTTAGCATTCAGATTACTCTGAAACACAATGCTTAATTATTCAGACTGCTTTTAATTAATCATGCATTATCTCATAGCTTTGAGATTTCGATAATGTGATTGTTTAATTTTTAAAATGACATTGTAAGGTAAGTGTGAGAGGTTGAATCTGGCCAGTTTCAACATAAGATGTGTAGAATATCTTGGCCCGACACATCCTGCTTAAATACTAAAGGATTGAACAACATATTTATTACTTGGCAAGCGAGTTATTGATTACTCTTCAAATCAGATTCTATAATTTACGATCTAAGATGATACAATTTGTAACAAAAATCTCTGCTTACCTGTAACAGTATAGTAGTGATAAATAAACCAGCAGCTACATCTCTCTCACATGAAATCAGACACTGGAAATAAAGTATTTGAGATATTAGAAAAAAATGTAAGCTGTGATCATAAAAATAACAATCCTTTCTACTATAGGCACTACAAGGCCAGAAATTTTGGAAGTGGTGGCTAGTTGATTACATCGAACCCACTGCTACACTGGTACTTATTTTATTGACCCCAAAATGACGAAATGTAAAGTTGACTATGATGGAATTTGAACTCAGAATGTAAAGACAGACAAAATGCCACTAAGCCTTTTGTCCAGTTTGCTAACAATTATGCCCATTCACCATAATAAAAATGGTTTCAAATTTTGGCAGAAGGCTAGGAAAATTAGGGGATAGGATATCATCATTGTTTAATATCTGCCTTCCATGCTGGGCTGGCTTGGACAGTTTGACAGGAGCCAGCAAAGGAAGAAGCCTGCACTATGCTTCAGTGTCTGTTCTGGCAAGGTTTTTACAGCTGGATGCCCTTCTAAACACCAACCACTTTAAAGTGTGGACCAGATGCTTTTTATATGGCACCAGCACTGGCAGGGTCACCAAGTAATTTGCAAGGCAAAAATAGTCCTAAACCCTAGTGCTCAGCTGGTACATAGTTTATTGACCTTGGTGCTCTTCCACTCACCAACCCATACTTGTTTCTAAGCAAGGCAATAGTTCTCCTAGCCTGGATACATTTTCACAGAAGACTGCAAACAAATGACACCACTTGTATGATGGTGACATCTGTTTACAATTAGATGCTAGTATGGAAGTTTAAGACAGATGTTAAACGATAAGAACATACATTGCTTAGTCTAAGGAAGGGGGAAAATAATGACAAAATTATTTAGAAGTTATCACTAATTTAATGTTCCCTTTCCATGTGTGCATGGGTCAGACAGAATTTGTAGAGGCAGATTTTGTATGGCCTGATACCCTTCCTGTCACCAACTCTCACTTGTTTCCAAGCAAAGTAATATTTCCTCATGAAAGACTAGAAATGAACAACACCACTTACAGGACAGTGATGCTCATTTACAACCTTCATGTGATGTCATGGGAAGGGTACACACACACACACACGTGTGTATATACATATATCTATATATATATATAGCCGTGTAACCACACATGCTTTTCTTGGACTATTTTTCCTTCTCCAGGCCTTTTCTCTTGCTCCTCTTTCTGACAAAGAGCCATGCCCGAAATGTTATACACCCACTCTTTTTCCTTTCTTATACTGAGTGTCAACCTAATACATTCCATATGTACATCCTTTTGACTTTTGTTTTTTGTTATTTCTAATTTTTGATATGCCTATATACATATATGTGTGTGTGTGTGTGTATATATATATATATATATATATATATTATATATATACACACATATATATAGATAGATAGATAGATAGCTATATTATTGGTTTCTTTTAGTTTCTGCCCACCAAATCCATTCACACAATGCCATGCAGTGAAAATGAACTCAAAACAACAAATGCATTATCTTCTTTGTTGTTACCACAACGTTTCAGCTAATTTACTCTCCAGACTTCATCAGGTATCCTGGTAGAATTTTGAACCCAACCCTGTTCTCATTCCTAAGGTATTTTTTACTGATGTTGTTATTATTATTATCATTATTATTATTGTTATTTATTCCACTAGGACACCTGATGAAGGCTGGAGAATAAATCAGCCGAAACATGGTAACAACAAGCAAGATGAGGACACATATCCATCCAATGTAAATAATGAACAGAATTCCTCATCTCTAAAATAGAGAACAGTCAGAACAACAAGGGTGGGAAGCAACCTTCTTAAGCACACAATCACACCTGCATCTATTTAGACGTTGAATAAAATATATATATAAAGTATATGAATAAATAAATGAAACACTCACCTGAGAAAGTATCTGTGACATGAAAATCATGGCCGGGGTGCAAACAAAATGTCGGAAATCAGAAGCTGGATATAGGATTGGAACCAACTTCAACAGCAACAACTAGATCAAAATCAGAATAAGCACTGCATTCAATGATGGCACAAAAAAAAAAAAAAAAAAAAAAAAAAAATCCAGGGGTGGGGGGTGGGGGTGGAAATAAACTCTGTTATTGTCTGCACATTTTACAGTTTCATAGTTTCAATCGCCCGTCTGAATGACATATCACTGTTGTAGCTTAAACATAAGTCATTTGTACTCTTCTTCCATAAACATTCTACAGTGGAACATCAGTTTAGAAATTTAATTCATTCCCGAAGGCCATTTGTCATCCAAAATGCTTGTAAATCATAACTAGTCTTCCCATAGGATATTCAAGAGAAAGCAAGGCAAATTTGATCAAGGATGTATACTGAGCAAAAGCTCAACAGTAACTAATGCTGTGTTGCTGATGTTCCCAGCTTGTCACCAAAATGTTGTTGCTGGTTTTTGCATATTTGTTACTTGAGACACCACTTCTCACCTGAGATATTTTATGTTCATAAAATTATTTTCTAAACTGATTTGTTCCTGATGACAGGTGTTCATAAATGGCGGTTCAACTGTATTGTTTAAAATAAGAATCACATTAGCCACTATCAAGGAACTTCCATATAGTCACTAAGCCTGCTTTAACCCTTTCGATACCAGCCCGGCTGAAACTGCCTCTGGCTCTGAGTACAAATGTCTTGTTTTCATAAGTTATGAATTAAAATCTTCCACCAAACCTTAGTCACAATTTATATTCCCAACATCAGTTTAATGATAACTAAGTTATTTTATTAAATTCTTTGTTATATTTAAAGTAATTGAAAGAAACACAGAGTATCTCAAAATAAATACAGTAACGAAAGGGTTAAGTATTAGTTAAATCCATCTCTACATGCAGCAGCCATTCTCTTTAAAATGGACACCACTGCAAACTTAGCGAGATAGGTTCAACAAAAGGTACAGACATGGCTGTGTAATAAGAAGCTTGCTTCCCAACCTCATGGTTCTGGGTCCAGTTCCATTGTGTGGCACCTTTGGCAAGTGTCTTCTACTATAGCCTCAGGTCAACTAAAGCCTTGTGAATGGATTTGATAGACGGAGACCAAAAAAAACCCCATTGTGTATGTGTGTGTATTTATGTATATCTTTGCATCTGTATTTGTCTTCCCACCCCATAGCTTGACATCCGATGTTGGTGTGTTTACATCCCCATAATTTAGCAATTCAGCAAAAGAGATCGATAGAATAAGTACAAGGCTTACAAAGAATAAGTCCTGGGGTTGGTTTCTTCAACTAAAAAAAAACATGGTGCTCCATCATGGCCACAAGTCAAATGACTGAAACAAGCAAAAGAATAAAAGAATACTCGGTAACCCTGGTCCATGTAAACAGCTAAATCTTCTGCACTATCTTTGAAACAGGGACCATACAAACCTGCCAGGTAGCTTTTACATTGACAGCATAGTTGTCTAATATGGCAGCGAAGATCTGCTTCAATATTTCAACAAAGGAAAGTAAAACAAACTTGTTATTGCCTTTACATGGTTACGAAAATCTGTTTCTCAATTCTGTGGTTTTGAGTTCAGTCCCACGATATGGAAACTCAGGCTGGTGCCTTTTCCTATGGCCCTGTGCCATCAAAGCCTTGTTAGTGAATATGGTAGATGGAAACTGAAAGAAGCCTGTCGTGTATGCGTGTCTTCTTGTTTTAACGTCGTAACATCAGGCAACAGCTGTAAACGAGCATCATCCTCATACAGGGAGTTATATGTTTCCACTCGTCTGTGAAAATAAGTCTGACCACAGGGAAATATCTTGATTGACACTATATTTTATTGCCCCCGGATGTTTGAAAGGCAAAACTGACCTCAGCAAGATTTGAACTCAGAATATAAAACGTCAGAAGAAATAACAGGAGGCATTTTCCTCAAAGCTTTAATGATTTTGTAAGCCTACGATACTTTCTATTTTTTTAAACTTTCATTTCAGAATAAACAACACCATCCAAAATAGAGTTATGTCCCTTGCAGGCAATTGTAATGAAAGCTGTATGGAGTTTTCTTTGTTCAATTTGGTTTTTACTCGCTTTTACACGATCTACATTTTATCTTTCTCTATGGAATCGATAAAATAAGTAGCAATAATGTGCTGCAGCCAATTCAACTAAATAGAACTTAATATTTTTTGCTGAAAATAAATATACACTTTCCTTCAGTTCCTTAAAACTTTTGTGGGTTTGTAAGACAAATCCATCCTACATGCAAGGCTCATCCAACGAGCCTTACTCTTCTATAGATATCTTATGAAACTTACAGGGCTGAGTCAAGCTGTTATCAAATATTACATATGTAACTAAGGTGGAGAGCTGGCAGAATCGTTAGCCTAATGGGCAAAATGTTTAATGGCATTTCATATGTCTTTACGTTATGGGTGCAAATTTTGTAGAGATCGACTTTGCCTTTCATTTTTTGGGGGTCAATAAAATAAGTACCAGATGAGCATTGAAGCCAATTTAGCCCTCAGTGGGACCCCAGTGAATTTTAAAAGTTATGCAACTTTTACATTTTTTATCTAAATAATTTTATATCTCATGACTGTCTACAGTTTATGTATGCACACACAAATTTTGAGTTAAAAATTTCCTGTCATATGGATGTTATTGCATAAAATATGGTCATTGGGATCCAATCGTAGATCAACTCAAGCCAGATTAATCGAATGAGAAACAAGAACAATTTTAAAATCTTACCGTATCAAGACCAGGGAAGGTCTTCCCAAGCGCTGACTGTTGGGCTTTGATTGCTGCCAACACAGCAGTGGCAGCAGGTTGTGAGGAGAACTGTGCTAACTGGAACAGCTTAACAACCAGTCGATCCACAAGCCATAGATTTACTTCTTGGTGCTTACACACATCCATGTAAAAGGTCAGGACAAATGTGAACAGTTTCTGTAAATCAAACACAAAGGGATTATATGTATGTATGTTTAAATGCATGTACCATAAATTCTCGAGTATAATAAGCAGGGGATTTTTAGGGGGTTGTACCTCTGAAAAACCTAAACCTTGTAAAGTTCATGTTAGCCAGTCTCTTTCCTTGCTTCAAATTCTTAGCTTTTCAAGATTGTCAGTCAGTTTGTCATTCAGCCATCCATCCATTTATTCATTCATGTATATTCATATGTATATGGGAAGAGTGCAATGGCCTAGTGGTTAGGGTGTTGCACTCCTGATCAAGAGATTGTGATTTTAATTCTTTGACTGAGTGGTACATTGTGTTCTTGAGCAAAACACTTCATTTCATATTGCTCTGCAATCACTTCGACACCTGATGTGTAGCACACCATGCACCTGTTCAGGTAATGTCAATCACTATAAGCAAATCATTTATGCAGGTTTGTTCGGCAAACAATTGCAGAACCATTCATCTTTCTCAAGCTACAAGAGAAAACCATCCGAAAGTGGCCGTAGCCAGTACCGCATCGACTGGCCTCCGTGCTGTGGGCACATGACAAACACCATCCGATCATGGCCGTTCGCCAGCCTCATCTAGCACCTGTGTCGGTGGCACATAAAAACACCATCCGAAGACCCGGCAAGACTAGTCAGGCCATAACCCATGGCCCCTACCTGGGACGTAGTCAGTCCACCTGTGCATACCTTCCTTCTTGTGACACTTGTGAAGACCTGTTGAGGCAAGTGAAAATCAAATCAAAACAAATCAAAATAGATGAACATCAATGGAATCTGTATCTTTGTGGTACCAGTGCCGGTGGCACACAAGAGAACCATCCGAACGTGGCCGTAGCCAGTTCCGCATCGACCGGCCTCCGTGCTGTGGGCACGTAACAAACACCATCCGATCATGGCCGTTCGCCAGCCTCATCTGGCACCTGTGTCGGTGGCACATAAAAAACACCTTCCGAAGACCCGGCAAGACTAGTCAGTCCACCTGTGCATACCTTCCTTCTTGTGACACTTGTGAAGACCGGTTGAGGCAAGTGAAAATCAAATCAAATCAAAATAGACAAAATAGATGAACATCAATGGAATTTGTATCCTGTGGTACCAGTGCCTGTGGCACACAAGAAATCCATCAGTGCCGTAGTCAGTGCGGTGGGCACATGACAAACACCATCCGATCGTGGCCGTTCGCCAGCCTCATCTAGCACCTGTGTCGGTGGCACATAAAAACACCATCCGAAGACCCGGCAAGACTAGTCAGGCCATAACCCATGGCCCCTACCTGGGACGTAGTCAGTCCACCTGTGCATACCTTCCTTCTTGTGACACTTGTGAAGACCTGTTGAGGCAAGTGAAAATCAAAACAAATCAAAATAGATGAACATCAATGGAATTTGTATCTTTGTGGTACCAGTGCCGGTGGCACGTGGCACATAAGAAAACCATCCGAACGTGGCCGTAGCCAGTACCGCATCGACTGGCCTCCGTGCTGTGGGCACGTAACAAGCACCATCCGATCGTGGCCGTTTGCCAGCCTCATCTGGCACCTGTGTCGGTGGCACATAAAAACACCATCCGAGCGTGGCCGTCTGCCAGCCTCGTCTGGCACCTGTGTCGGTGGCACATAAAAACACCATCCGAGCGTGGCCGTCTGCCAGCCTCGTCTGGCACCTGTGTCGGTGGCACATAAAAACACCATCCGAGCGTGGCCGTTTGCCAGCCTCGTCTGGCACCTGTGTCGGTGGCACATAAAATCACCCACTACACTCTCGGAGTGGTTGGCGTTAGGAAGGGCATCCAGCTGTAGAAACACTGCCAGATCTGACTGGACTGGTGCAGCTTTCGGGCTCCCCAGACCCCAGTTGAACCGTCCAACCCATGCTAGCATGGAAAGCGGACGTTAAATGATGATGATATATATATATACATATATATATATGCCTCACAGAGGCAATGACAAAAGACCGAGACCACTGGAGGTATGCTGCGACTGAGAAGACACGGCAAATAAATTGAGTTCACAGCCGTAACCTACACCAGTGTTGCATAACCAGCCCACTCAAAAGTACCTTGGATCGTAGGGTGACATGGTGTGTTTGAGGAGACCTATTGAGCCAAATACATCAACATCAACAGCAATATCAAAATCAAATCAAATGGAAATTGTAGTTGTGAGCACCATCCAAACATGGCCGATGCCAGTGTCGCTTTGACTGGTTTCCGTGTCAGTGGCACGTAAAAAGCACCATCCGATCATGGTCAATGCCAGCTCCACTGGCCCCCGTGCTGGTGGCACATAAAAAGCACCCACTACACTCTCAGAGTGGTTGGCGTTAGGAAGGGCATCCAGCTGTAGAAACACTGCCAGATCAGATTGGGGCCTGGTGCAGCCTCCTGACTTCCCAGATCCCAGTTGAACCGTCCAACCCATGCCAGCATGGAAAATGGATGCTAAACAATGATGATGATGATATATATATATATATATATATAATATATATATATATATGTATGAATAATTAAAAAAAGAGACAAAAACAAAAGAAGGATGCAACACAAGCAAAGTATTAATATGACACTTGGAGAAGGAAAAGAGTAGTTGCTTTACGTTTCGAGCATAGCTCTTTTTCACAAACAGGAAGAACAGGAATTCCAAAAGGAAGAAGGACGAAAGAGGAAAGTAAAATCGCCAATAATCCATGTGCAGTTACACACACAAGTATATATGTATGTGTGTACATATGTATTTAGGTAGGTAGATAGATGGATAAGAATGAAATATATGTGTGTGAGTGTTTTTTTTTGTAACATACCTCGAGCTTTGCCTTGTTACCATCACCTAAACTGGGATGGTTGCACTTCACTATCCGCTCGATGATGGTAATTTGGTCATTTGCAGAATGACCATCTAGTTCCGTCTTGAGTGCTTCATATGATTTTGGTACTGAAATTGAGAACAACACATAGTCAAGCAAAACAATTAATAATATGCACCATAGAGAGCCACACTTTATAAGCTCCTAACAGAAAGAACATCTATCATTAGTTAGACTAGAATTAGCTACACATTTCACACAAGTATACATCTACAGATACATATATACATATACACAAACACACACACACACTGAGCTTCCATACAGTTTCTGCCTACCAAATTTCACTCACAAGGCATGAGTGAATCTAAGGCTATATATTATGCAACCTCATATAGGTTTCAAATTGTTGCACAAGGCCAGCAATTTCAGGGGAGAGAGTAAGTCGACTAGATCGACCCATGTTCATATTCTTAGATTTTCAAAATTGTCTGTCAGTTTGTCATTCATCCATCCATTCATTCATTTATGCAGTCATGTATATTCATATATATATATTGGAAGGACACAATGGCCTAGTGGTTAGGGTTTTGCACTCCTGATCAAGAGATTGTGATTTCAATTCTTTGACTGAGTGGTACATGGTATTCTTGAGTAAAACACTTCATCTCATTTGCTCTGCAATCACTTCAACACCTGATGTGTGCCACACCGTGCCCCTGTTCAGGTAATGTCAATCACTATAAACAAATCATTATTTACATTTGACGGATATTTGTCCTCATCTTGTTTGTTGTTAACACAACGTTTCAGCTAATATACCCTCCAGCCTTCATCAGGCTTCGAGTAAAACCAACAACAGAAGAGAATATGACCAAAGACTGCGTGTACTCCATCCCATGCAGCTGAGGTAGGTTACACAAAGGCAAAACATGCTGCCCCCTCAAAATAAGGGTAGACGAATATCGCAAAGCTGTGACACGAGATATTGATAAATCAGGTTTAGCTGAACATGTATGGAAAAATGGATACCACCTCCCCCTGTGGGATGAAGTTAAAATAATAGACAGAGATAACTACTGGAAAATACAAAAACTAAAAGAAGCAGCACGTATGTTAGGACACAGCAACCTCCTAAGCAGACCAAGCGCAAAAGAGACCGATAGAATAAGTACCAGGATAAAAAAAAAAAATTTAAAAAACCACAATTAAAAATTCTCCGAAGTGGTGCCCCAGCATGGCCACAATCTAATGACTGAAATATAATGGTTAATATCTTAGTGAATTTACCTTTGAATACAAATGGTAGTTCTTTCTTGGCTTTTTCTGATATTTCTAACATTTTCTGAAAATGAATAAATCAGAAGATCAATAGTTATTGCAACAACAGGATAGAACATGGTATCTGAAAATTCTAAAACCTAGGACCAAGTACCCCAGCCCCTTACACAAATACACCGGCAAATAATCTACTTCATAAACAGATGTTGTGAATATATGTATTCCATGTAATATTCACATCTGAGTAAGGTGGCAAGCTGGCAGAAACATGCCGGGCGAAATGCTTAGTGGTATTTCACCTGTCTTTACGTTCTGAGTTCAAATTCTGCCAAGGTCGACTTTGCTTTTCATCCTTTTGGGATCGATAAATTAAGTACCAGTTACACACTGGGGTCGATCTAATCAACTGTCCCCACCTCCCCAAAATATCAGGCCCCGTGCCTCGAGTAGGAAAGAATATTCATATTTCAGTACCATCCCACTTCAAAGCAGATCCTCTTGGCAAAACTAAATATCGACTCTGTGTGTCTCACTCATCTCAAAAGCAGTATTGTTCTTGGAGGACATCCAAACTGTATTTTGATTTTTTTTTAAACTTCAGCTACCATCTTGAAGCACTGCTCCTTCACAAACCCAGACTACACCTACTCCAATAACTGAAAGTCACTCACTCAGCAAATCCTCTGCAATGGTTGATAATCGACGGCAAGATTAACTGCCATGGATCAAACTCTTCCAAAGTGTGTATGCATGTGACTGGGGACCACAGGGGAACATGTGCTCCCACTGAAACTCCAAGCATGAACTCTGCACTTCAGCAGCGAATGGTCAACTGTCAGATGTTGTCAGCATTCATGAAGAACGTGGTGAACTTTATACACTGTCCTATATGCTGCTCAGTTGAAGAGTCCTATCTTGTGGGTACTTGACGATCTCACTAGTGCTAGAGCCTTGTAAAAAAAAAGTACCCAGAACACAGTATTAGGTGGCTGGTGTTAGGAAGGGCATCCAACTGTATAAACCATGTTAAAGCACATGCACAACCATGTAGAGCCCTCTGGTTTACCTGTTCTTGTCAAATTGTCCAACCCATGCCAGCATGGAAAAAGAGATGTTAAATGATGATAATAAAAATGTAAAGTTACCTTCTTGAGTCATACCGACTCATAAGGACCGGTTTCCCAGTTTCCGTGGCGTATATATTCCTCACCTGGATGGGACACCAGTCCATTGCAGGATTACTCATTTTGCTAGTGTTTTGTTCAAGAACACAATGGATCATCTGGTTCAAGAATTGAAACCACAATCTTACAATCAGGAGTCCAACACCCTAACCACTAAGCCACACACTTCCACAAATGATGATGATCATTCATTTTTAGAATGACATTGCAAGGTAGGTGTGAGAGGTTGGATCTCAGGCCATTTACAACATAAAACAGGTAGGTTATTTGGGCAGTATATGGCTAGTTTAAATGCTATAAGGTTAAGAATGAGAGGGAGAAATTCTTCCCAGGAACGTGATGTATTTTCAGGTTTTCTATGAGAACCTTTTAGTAAACATCGCAACTGATTCCAATGAAGTGAGAGAAATGATAAATTGCTGGACAAATGGTGTTTGTTTCATAGATGGCTTCATTGAGCATTTTGTCCAGCATGCTAATGACCCTACTAGCTCACCACCTTTATTATTATTATTATAATATTTGCAACTAAAGGCACAAGGCCTGAAATTTGGGGGGAGGGGATAAGTTGATTACATCGAGCCCAATGTCTCACTGGTGCTTAATTTATCGACCCTGAAAGGATGAAAGTCAATGTCGACCTCAGTAGAATTTGAACTCAGAACACGAAGACAGATGAAATGCCATTAAGCATCTTACCCAGCATGCTACTGATTCTCCCAGCTCGCCACCTTAACAAAAACAACAACAAAACAACAATAATAATAATAAATGCCCTCATGCAGTATCAGAAAGTGGATCTCGTGGCTTCTGATCTTAACTGATTGGATGTGTTATCATGTACGTTGTTTTGTCTTGGTATAAAAGATGGGCTACAGCAAATATTCTGCTCAATACCACAGATTTTGCTTGTCAGTTGTTAGACCATAACCAGTTGAGCATGTGCCTTAGTGGCTGGCAATATGTGCATCTCTGATCACAAGCAGAAGTAGTGGGGGAGCATCATAGTCATGTGTTGAGAGAGATTCTTTGGGGTTTGAATAATTCACCTTTGGAAACATGGGTGGTTCGTTCAACATCCTTAAACAACCCTTATTCAGGGACCTTTTGAGGGGGATGAGCTACTCGACCTGAAGAAATTTCTAACTGGGCTCCACCTGCAAGGTCATGTGCTGTTTATCTTGATATGAGATCACCATGTCACGCACATATGGTTGTGATCATGTGCCAGGTGTACCCTTATCAGACGGGTAGTCATGGTGGGTATATTGGGCTTTGTATATTTGTATCCCAATGACACTTCGATGGCATGCGCTTCTCTCACTGAATAATAATAATAATAATAATAATGATGATGATAATGATAAATCAGTGAATTCTGTGTAGGTGCTACAAAGAAGGAATGATCAAATCTACCAGTTTCACATCAGTTTTGTCAGTGTTAATTCTTACCTTGGCTTCAGCTTCTTCATCATCTTCATCTTTTTTATCAGTCGTACAATCCTCATTCTTCTCACTGTTTTCGGCTACCCCCTTTGATTTGTCTGTTTTAGCATTATCATCACCATCCTTCTTGTCATCATCATCATCATCTATAAATTTGAACAGAAAAATCAAACAAGATATTTATTATTAAATAAATTTATTTATTTGTACATGACATATTAATTATACGACATGATCTGTCCTTACATTTTCGAACAAGGGAATGTAAGGACACAGATCATGCCGTATAGCCAGCTGGAGGCAATGCCTCCTGGGGTTAAATTACAGCAACATTAGTCCTAAACCAGGACTGCCATGTTACGTTGGCAAACAATCTTTACTACAAAGTACTGTTGCTGAATATCTCACGTTGTGAAATTAAAAAGATAGTATTTTTGTAAGATGATAAATTTGTTATAATTAAACAGAAACATTATAAAAGTTCCAATCAAATACTAAGGTTGACGTCTTTGATTATATCCTGACCTGAGGTACCTCAATTTTGCCAGAATGATACCAAACTACAGATTTCAAATCTTGCCCCAGCATGGCTACAGTTCAATGACTTAAAACTGGTACAAGAATAGAACATGTGCAATAGAAAGTGAAAAAAAGTCTCATTAAAGTGAAACTCACCGGAATATTGTTTAATACTATCTTTTTCATCATCATCTTCATCATCACTTTCATCATCATCATTACTTTCGTCGTCATCATCATCCTCTTCCTCATCGTTATCTTCACCATCTCCTTCCTCCTCTTCTTCATCATCTTTAAAATCGATGTCATCACTAAATTTTACAGACTTTTTGCCTTCTTTCTTTGATTTATCTTTCAGGATAGGTTGTAGAAACCTAAATCATGAAAAAAAAAAAAAAAAAAAGATACCTGACAGGTTTTGAACTCATCATCATTATCCTTTTAATGCCTACTTTTCCATACTCATACAGGCTGCACAGAATTTGTCGAAGCAGATATTCTATGGCTGGATGCCCATTCTATTGACAAACCTCACCTGTTTACAAACACGATAATATTCCTCCAGGATGGACAGGTTTTCTCAGAAAATTAGCAATGAAGGACACTGCTTGTATAATGGTGACACTTGTTTACAACTATCATGCAATGTCAAGACAGTAACATCCTATCTCTTCCACCATCATATCATCATCATCGTTTAACGTCCGTTTTCCGTGCTAGCACGGGTTGGACAGTTCGACCGGGGCCTGGGAAACCAGGAGGCTGCACCAGGCTCCAATCTGATCTGGCAGTGTTTCTACAGCTGGATGCCCTTCCTAACGCCAACCACTCCGTGAGTGTAGTGGGTGCTTTTTATGTGCCACCGGCACAGGTGCCAGGGGAGGCTATATGCAATGGGCTTCCTTCAGTTTCCATCTACCAAATCTACTTACAAGGCTTTGGTTGGCCTGGCACCATAGCAGAAGACACTTGATCAAGGTGCTACACAATGGGACTAAACCTGGAACCAAGTTTTTGGGAAGCAAATTTCTTATCTACACAGATGGACCTGTGTGTGTGTGTGTGTGTATGCACACACACACAGAATGCAGCAGAAAACTCTGATACTTTCAATCATTGAAGTGAAATGTAGGTTTTATTGCCACACTTTGTATATGTAAGCAATATTGATTTTTGGATACTAGAAATGGTTACTGAACAAATACACTGTGGAAATTCCAATTTTTTATTTTCTTCCTTTGATGATTTGGTCCAGAGCATTTGGGATCATTGGCAAGAAGGTAGAAAACTACAGGTGTTATTATCAGCAACAAAGTGTCTTAGTTCTCTCTAGGATGTCCTTTAACCCTTTCGCTACTGTATTTATTTTGAGATGTTCAGTGTTTCTTTCAATTACTTTAAATTATAACAAAGAATTTAGTAAAATAACTTAGTTATAATTCAGCTAGTGTTAGGAACACAAATTGTAACTAAGGTTTGGTGGAAGATTTTAATTCAAAATTTATGAAAACAAGACATTTGTACTTAGAGCCAGAGCCAGTTTCAGCCAGGTTGGTTAGGTTTGGTGGAAGATTTTAATTCGAAATTTATGAAAAAAAGACATTTGTACTTAGAGCCAGAGCCAGTTTCAGCCAGGTTGGTTACGAAAAGGTTAACTGCAGTTATTCATCAACATATAACATTATAAATTCTCATTTCTGACAGAATCATTAGAGGATCTTAAAAGCAAATGAGAGCTGCCCAGCATTGCAAGCAAAACAACCAAAGAAGAATTTCCAAGAGAAAGAATAAGTAAATACAGGAAACCCATTTCTACTCACTGTTCATCTCCAAGAGCATCAGCTGATATAAATTGACGTTTCTTTTGTTTTTCAATTTCCCATGGTGCTTTCATCCTCAGTAAACGGTCTTTCTGCAAATATTCATGGTATGAGAATGAAAAGGACTTGTTCAAAACACAAATTATTAATTAAATGCTGTAAATAAGAACACAGTTTTGTTTTACATGGCTGGATCCTTTTCATAATATTTAAATCTACACTAATTTTTCTGATCAGATGTACAAGTGTCAGTGACCAAATGACTGTATAGACAATATTAAACATAGCTTAAAAAAAAAAAGGGAGGATCTTTGTACAAATTCAGTCAGGTATTGTATGCACACATTTCTTTGAACAAGATACCTGATGACAACTGCAAATCATAGTGATCAAAACATAAATTAATATCAATTACACATAAATATTTTGAAGACATTATTTATCTTTCAAGATGATGCTAATAATCAGGAAAATTATTCTTATAATTCTTAATTTACCAATTAACTGATTATTGGAGTTCTAGCCAAGTAGATGGGACTTAAGGCATTTATTACTAGACTAGCAGTATCGCCCGGCGTTGCTCAGGTTTGTAAGGGAAATAACTATAAAGCATTTTTAGAGAGTTATAGCCAAAAAATGGAAAAAAATTATGGTAAATTTTTTTTTTAGTTAAAAAAGGTGGAGTTGCGTCCCCTAGACAGTTTGCGGTTTGTGTTTCTAATTCTCGACCCTATGTCAAATTTATCGATTTTTTTCAGAACTGGGGGAACTTTTCAAAATTTTCGCTGCGTTAGTTTTGAATTATGACATTGGGCTATGTGTGTGTCAAGTTTCATCAGAATCGGTTGAAAGCCGTGGTCAGGGTGAGGGTACAAGCAAACAGACACACAGAAACACGCACAGACAAACTGCCGTTTATATAGAGAGAGATTAATAGAGTTTAGAAGGAAGGACCTGTAATAGCACAGACTGTTGTCATACAAGCTTAGTGGGTGGGGCTTATAATGGCATAAATTTTTGGTTTACAAGCTCAATGGGAAGGACATGTAAAGGCACAGACTATTGTTTTACAAGCTTACTGGGTGGGACTTGTAAGGGCATAGCCTGCTAGTTTACAAACTAAGTGGGTAGGGCTTATAATGAGACAAATTATCAGTTTACTAGCTAAGTGGGTAGCAATCGTTATGGCACAAGCTATTGGTTAAGTGGGTAGGACTAACATCATTATCATCATCTTGTAGATCAAACATAAACACACCAACATCGGCTGTCAAGCAATAGTGGGGGGACAAACACAGACATATATGATGGGCTTCTTCCAGTTTCTGTCTACCAAATCCACTCACAAGGCTTTGGTTGGCCCGAGGCTATAGTAGAAGATACTTGCCCAAGGTGCCACGTAGTGGGACTGAACCCGGAACTATGTGGTTGGGGAAGCAAGCTTCTTACCACACAGCCACGCTCTGCCTATTGCAGAAAATACATTAACTTCACAGAGATGATAGACTTACCTCAAGTTTCTCAAGTCTTTCCATTTCTTCTTGGGCAAGTTCCTTCTCAGATTTCATTTTGTTACTTGCCTATAATAATAATAATAATAATATAATAAATAATAATAACAACAACAATAATAATAATAAATAATAATTATTATTATTATAATCCTTTCTACCGAAGGCACAAAGCCTAAAATTTGAGGTGAGGAGGCAAGTCAGTTAGATTGACCCCAATGAGCTCAACTGGTACTTGTTTATTAACCCTGAAAGGATGACAGACACAGTTGACCTCAGCACAATTTGAACTCAGAACATTAAGATGGACAAAATGCTGCTAAGCATTTTGCCCAGCATGCTAACAATTCTGCCAGCTCGCTTTCGTAACAATTACAGACCCCAGTGTTTCTCTGGTACTTAATTTATCGACCCCAAAAGGATGAAAGGCAAAGTCAATCTTAGGAGAATTTGAACTTAAGAATGCAGTGACGGGTAAACAAGGCCAGCAATTTTGAGGGAAGGAGGAGCAAGTCAATTACGTTGAACCCCAGTACATAACTGGTACTTTATTTTATCAATCCCAAAAGGATGAAAGGCACAATTGACCTTAGCAGATTGAATTCAGAATGTAGAGTCAAAAGAAATGCCTCTAAACATTTTGTTTGATGTGCAAATGACTCTGACAATGACTTCTTATTTTTGGCACAAGGTCAGTAGTTTCAGTGGGAGTGGATTGGTCAATTATCATCATCATCGTTTAACGTCCGTTTTCCATGCTAGCATGGGTTGGACGGTTCAACTGGCGTCTGGGAAGCCAGAAGGCTGTGCCAGGCCCAGTCTGATCTGGCAGTGTTTCCACAGCTGGATGCCCTTCCTAACGCCAACCACTCCGTGAGTGTAGTGGGTGCTTTTTACGTGCCACCTGCACAATTATAACAACACCAATACATGACTGGTATTTTATTTTATTGACCCCACAAAGGATGACAGGCAGAGTCAACCTTGGCAGGATTTGAACTTAGAATGTAATGGGTTTTGAAAGAAATAATGCAATGCATTTTTCCAACACTCCAACAATTACATCAGCTCACTGCCTTATTACTGATGGCGGAGGTATTGTTTTCAGTCATGTTTGTCCATGGACAAGATATCTCAAGAACCGCTGAATGGATTCGGATGAAATGTTCAGGGACATTTGGCCTTGTGACTAGCACGAACTGATAAGATTTTGGGATCAATCTGATACTGGACAAGGATTCTAGATGATTTTTCCTCTTTTTTAGTTAATTTTTGAGAGCGGCCAGGTTCATTTTTAGTATTCTCATTTATGAGAGCAGTCGAGTTTATTTCAGACACTCTCATATTAAAAATCATCCCTGGCAAACCGTTGAGAAGATGTTGGTGTTACCTTGGCAGAGGTTTACACTCTCTGAGTGCTCATTTAACAATCATTTCTACCTGAGGTATAAGGCCAGCAGTTTCAAAGGTAAGGACTTAGCCAATACCTGTGACCCAAGTAGTAGACCGGTACTTAACTTTATCAACCCCAGAGGAATGAAAGGCAAAGATAGCCTTAGTGGGATTTGAACTTAGAATGTAAAAGAAGTGGAACAAATACTACAAGGTATTTTGGCTAATGTTCTAATAATTCTGTTAAAACACCACCATCCTCTTTTGGTTCAAATAATGGTTTCTTTATTTTTATTTTTATTTTTTTGCATGATATATTCTTCCTGAGGTTGTCTTTAGGAATGTCAGTTTATCAAGGGCTATAGCAATAGCCACATCAGGCCATCATCATCGTTTAACATCCGCTTTCCATGCTGGCATGGGTTGGACAGTTTGACATGGAACTGGCTAGCAGGGACCTGTCCAGATACCAACTGTCTGCTGTGGCATCATTTCCTAACGCCAAGCACTTTACAGAGTGTGCTGGGTGCATTTTATGTGTCACCGGCAAGGGTCCAATTGCACTATTGTAATTTTAGATTTCACACATTAAACATTAAAAAAATACACATCACCAATAGAGTGACAGAGGTGATATTGCAGAGGTTATACACTTACCATTGCTCGAGCTTCAAAGACCAAAGATCTTACATTCATGTCGTAATCATCGACTTTTCGTTTCGGTTCATCAAAGGATCCCTAACAAAAAAAGTTTTAAAAAGTGTAAAAATATCATAGGACAAAAACAAAAGATATAGAAGTAAAAAGTTACATATAAAATATAGAAGCAAGGAGGCCCAAACCTGGCCAACCCCCAAATTCTATTTTAACTAAGTCTATACAATAATGAATAAGACTTTAACCCTTTAGAATTCAAACCAGCCAAACTTGGTCCAAATATTTTACTTGTTTTATGTTCAAACAGGCCAGATCCAACCTCTCACACCTACCCAACAATGTCATTCTAAAAACAAAACTATCACACTATCAAAATCCTGAAGCTAAGAGATAACACATAATTCATTCAAAACAATTTGACCAAATAAATTTGACAGAGTAATCTGAATGCTAAAGGGTCAAACTGCATCTTGTAGTGGGGCCTTAATATGGGAGTTCCAAAGTTTTGAGGAGTATGGAACCACCTCTTAGCCACTATTGTTCCTAGGTTACTCTGACCCGGAGTAGTGGCACCTGTCGGGGTCCCAGCTATGGGTTAACTAGCATGGACACAACCCATTTCAAACCCAAGTTATGTCTGCTCTGAGAATCAACAAATCCTCTACAATGGTTGACAATGTCAATATGAGCTGCAATGGATCATACTATCCCAAAGTGTGTATGTATGTGACTGGGGACCTCATGGGCACATGTGTTTCCACTGAAATTCTGAACCCGAACTCTACACCTCAACAACGAATGACGACTACAGCTATGGCATCTATGCTATATGACATATTTGCTTTTCCAGTGAGGCATTTGCCAAATTTACAAGCTAGAATTTCTGCCACTAGTGGAAGCATTACTTTGTTTGCTGGAACATCAGGGCCAACCGCTGGATGTGGTCAGATTTAGTAAGGGACGTAGTGAACTCGTTGCTCGAAGCTGGCTCAACCCACACCGAGTGGACGCGACTGCATATATAAATACAAGTAATAATAGAAAAATCAAACCCACAAACCCAGGCAACTTATGCTACTCAGTTTAGCATCAATTGCTTGGTCCTTGGTTGTGTTTGTAGGCAACTCTTTCGCAAGCATTTGGAGAAGACTACTTTCCCTTGCAAATGCTCAATCTAGTCAGCAATCACATCAGTCTCCCCAGTTTAAGGGTATCTTCAGAGGTCATGAGCACTTCTCTTGCCATAATTAATTTGTAACAAGCAAAAATGCCAGTTTACCCAAACAACGAGCAAGTCTCTAGAATCAGAGTCCCAGGAAACCCCAAAAGCAGACAATGGAGCTTTGTGCAGTCTTCTGACTTTTTGGCTCTTGCCAAACCATCCAACCCATGCCAGCATGGAAAACAGATGTTAACTGATGACAATTTCCTCACCACATTTATTTTTAGTTAGCATTTTACTTATATACATCAACGTCTTTAATGTCCGTTGTCCATGCTGCCATGGGAAGTTTACCCAACTCATACATAAAGCATTCTGTCCGTTATGACAATGAGGGTTCCAGTTGATCTGATCAACAGAACAGCCTGCTTGTGAAATTAACGTGTGAGCAGCTGAGCACTCCACAAACACACGTACTCCTTAATGTAGTTCTCAGAGAGATTCAGTGTGACAAGGCTGAGCCTTTGAAATACATGTACAACTCATTTCTGCCAGCTGAGTGGACTGGAGCAACGTGAAATGAAGTGTCTTGCTCAAAGACACAATGTGTCGTCAGGAATCAAACTCACAACCTTACAAGTGTAAGCTAAACACCTTAACCAATAAGAGCCATGCTCATTCGCCCAGCTTTACTTAATGAAAAAAGCTCAACAGAAGACCTACACCGTTCCATTATTTTGTCTCTATCTTGTCCATTAGCCCACCTGACCCTCAAGCAAGAATCTTTGATCCACATTCAGTTTACCAAAACTTTATATAAAGTGAAGAGGCAACCTTACCTTACTGTTTGAGTCAGACATGAGAAAACGGAGAGTCTTCCATTCGGAGTTGACCTGTTCAGTCATTCTAATGGTTTCCTCTCGAACTTGCTGCTGTTCCATCTGTGGTAGAAAGGATAAACCATGGAGTTATAACACTGATATGCAAATGGTGAGATAAACACAATGAATGTATAAAAATGGGGAGATAAACCTTGGAGTGATAGCATGGATATATAAATAGTGGAGTAAACAATAGATTTAAAATATAGGTACGAAGATCTGAGAAATCAGAGTCTTAACATGGCCATGCAGATGGTGAGATAAACAACAAAATGGAGTGATAACAATTGAAGATAAAGCATAATGATAACATATATATATAGATGCAGAGATTGCATATGGAGTGATAATATGGGTATAAAGATGGTGAGATAAAGTAGAGTGATAACATGGATAGATGAATGGTGAGATAAACCATGGAGTGGTAATATGGATTTATAGATGGTGATATAAACCATGGTGTGATAATCTGGATGTAATTAAATGGTAGGATAAATCATATCATAATTATGAAGACAAGGTAGTAGTGATGAGGTCAGGTCAAATTGCCCTAAAACTGACAGCAGAAAAGTTGTCCAAATTATTATTGTAATTACAATCCATTAATAAACTATTGACCATACCATTAGAGACAAAAATAACTCGTATTGTCATCAGATATCTTTTCCCAGGAGGTGTATCACCATCATCAGCATCTGTCTATGTTATAAGAAGATAGAAATTTTTTCTCCTCTCTTCCTACGTCCTGAAGGCCTATTTAAGAGTTTGTACTTATTGTACTTGACACATATAAAAATCATGTTGTCATGTAGAGTGGTTGCCTATTAAGTGCCAGAATCTGATTCAGATCCTTCCACATAGGCGCAGGAGTGGCTGTGTGGTAAGTAGCTTGCTAACCAAACACATGGTTCCAGGTTCAGTCCCACTGCGTGGCATCTTGGGCAAGTGTCTTCTGCTATAGCCTTGGGCTGACCAAAGCCTTGTGAGTGGATTTGGCAGATGGAAACTGAAAGAAGCCTGTCATAAATATGTATATATATATATATATATATATATATATATATATTATATATATATATATATATATATATATATGTGTGTGTGTGTTTGTCCCTCTAGCATTGCTTGACAACCGATGCTGGTGTGTTTACGTCCCCGTCACTTAGCGGTTCAGCAAAAGAGATAGAATAAGTACTGGGCTTACAAAGAATAAGTCCCGGGGTCGATTTGCTCGACTAAAGGCGGTTCTCCAGCATGGCCGCAGTCAAATGACTGAAACAAGTAAAAGAGTAAAGAGTACCTCTTTTACTAAAATGCTATCTACTCTTGTAGGCAATGCCTATAACTTTTGTATGTCCTCCAAGACCAACCATAAATGGAAATACTACACACACATGAACACACCTGTAATTATAAAGATAAACGAGCTGCTACCAAGACGTAGTAATTACCTTTTCTTTACGAGACTGGGTGATCAATTCTTCCATTCGCTCTTTCCAAGGTTTCCTCTTACTCTCATCATCAGTGCCGTTAGCCTGAGTCAAGAAACCACCACCAAAATGTTCTTCAGCAATCATTTTACCTTGAAAAGAGAAAGAAACCAAATGAATGGTATGACATTCTTTCGTGTGAATCAAACAATGACGTAAGGGGTCATCTAATTTTAACTTTTCCCTACAGAGTTCAGCAAATAACATACACCTGCTGTCTGTAATGGATAAAGGATCAGTATATTTCAGGTATCTCTCCCAGGTAAAAGAAAAACATAACTACCCATTTCAAACCCACGACCACCCACAGCAGTGTAAAAGTAAAACAATTTTTTTATTCATTTCAGCCATGCAGCTGCAGTCATGTTGGAGCATTATCATGGGAAAGGGTTTTTGTAGTTCAAGAAATCAACAACTTCAAGACTCATTCTTTGTAAGCTTAGTACTTATTCTATTGGTCTCTTTTGCCAAACTACTAAGTTACGGGGATGCAAACACATGACCAAACCCTGGGGATTTTCAAGAGTCGACAGAAGAAGGGACAGAAAGAGCGTCATCAACACACTCAAGAACAGTGCAATCTGATATGAAGCTATTGATCCAAGAGATGAGAAACTAATGAAGCCCACAAGCAAGAAATTTCAGTAGAAGATACACGATACATATGGCTGACACGCATCTTCTATTTGCTTCCACAAAATTATCCTAAAGCTACCACTCACTGATGGTGATAGAGGGTTACCAGCAGATTTGCCTTTATAGAAACCCTACTTAAGGTCATTGGTGTCTCAACCACTGACCCCAATACAACAGAGACCATTTGCAGATTGAATTAGTACCTTGTTAATACATGCGAGACCATAAATCTACGCTCCGAAAGATTCTCTAGAAGGCATAGACCTGGGCAAATTAGATATATATAATTAACCTACTTAACCCTAGCAGCATCGAGAACCAGATGTTACCATTCATACAACAGATAGCACCAGATTTCTGATCCCAATAACCAAGGGAAGCAACTCTAAAAAAACAGGGGAGTTATCTACCCTTGCATGACGAGAAGTTACACTGGAATTGAATTTTTCAGGTGTACTTCAAAATAATCATTTCTCACACAAAGGCAAAAACAGAAATATTGGGGAGGACATAATCCATATCGCCGACTGTCGTTCTTATTTTACTGACTGAGTGAAGATGGATAGAAAGCAAAGTTGAACAATTTAATTCAGAATGTACAGACACATAACTAAATACCAGAAGGCATTTTGTTTGATGCTCTACCAATTTTAACATTCACATTGCTTGCATTATATGTGTAATAAGATGTACTTTACTTGCCATTATATTTTCAAAATATAACTAGCTTTAAAAAATTATAAAATGAAGAAATGAATAAAAGAATTCTGTGGGTGGTCGTGGGTTTGAAATGGGTCGTTATGGGTTTTGTCTTTTTTTTTTTTCTACCTGGGAGAGATACCTGAAATATACTGATACCAATTTTAACATTCACATTGCTTGCATTATGTGTAATAAGATGTACTTTACTTGCCATTATATATTCAAAATATAACTTACTTTAAAAAAATTATAAAAACTTTGGATAAAACACTAGAAATGTTAATAATAATTCCTAATACAGATACAAGGTATGATTAAGAAGTCTGCTGCCCAACCACATGGTTTCGGGTTCAGTCCCACTGCATGGTAACTTAGCCAAGTGTCTTCTACTACAGCACTGGGCTAACTAAAGTCTTGGATTTGGATGGTGAAAACTGAAAGAAGCATGTTATGTGTGTGTGCTTCTGCCTCCTTGTTTTGACATGTGATAGTTGTAAACTACTATCAGTGTCATACTTCCCTACAAAGTGAAATATTACCTCACTTGGAGATAAGTGAGAATTGGTGACAGGAAGGGTATCCAGCTGTAAGAAGTCTGTCCCAACAAATTCCATGGAAGCATGGATAAGAGAATGTTAAAGGATGATGATAGCGATGACGCTACATCATCATCATCATCATCATCATCGTTTAGCGTCCGTTTTCCATGCTAGCATGGGTTGGTCTGCAGAATTTGGGTGCTGGCATAGCCCATAAGTATCGACTCAAATACTTGGCTGCAATTTTATTGAAACCACTCTCAGAATAATAAAAGACAAAGTCAACCAGAACAAGAGCTGATACTTCATTCTAGTGATCCTGGAAGGATGAAAATAAAAGTTGACCCCAGTGGGATTTGAACACAAAACATGAGGAGCTGCAATAAATACTGCAAAGCCTTTTGTCTAACGCTCTGGTGATTCTGCCACTCCACTGTCATTATAAGAGTTTGGGTTGTTTTTGTTCTTTTTGTACAAGGCAAAGTGCCCTTATTTGTTTCAGTCATTTGACTGCAGCCATGCTGGAGCACCACCTTTAGTTGAATATTATCAACCCCAAGACTTATTCTTTGTAAGCTTAGTACTTATTTTACCGGTCACTTTTGCCAAAGTGCTAAGTTACGGGGATCTAAATACACCAACATCAGTTGTCAAGCGATGGTGGGGGGACAAACACAGACACACAACCATATACATGTATATATACGACAGGCTTCCTTCAGTTTCTGTCTACCAAATCCACTCACAAGGCTTTGGTTGGCCCAAGGCTAAAGTAGAAGACACTTGCCCAAGGTGCCACACAGTGGGACTGAACCAGAACCATGTTGGTAAGCAAGCTACTTACCACACAGCCACTCCTGCGTCTATACATGACAGGATTCTTCCAGTTTCCAAATGCACACACAAGAATTTGGTCGGGTCAAGGCTATAGTAGAAGACACTTGCCTAAGGTACCATGCACAGGGATTGAACTTGGAATCATATGTGGTTACGAAGCAAACTTCCTACCACACAGCCACGCCCGCACCAACATCATTCATAATTTTTCAAGTGAGAAGTTAAATGCTGAAATGAACAGTGAATAAAGAGTAATGTACTGACCAGTGATACGTCCATCATAATCTTCATCATCACTATTTATGGGGTCTTCAAATGTCTCAATTTCGGAAAGGGATTGGCCATAATGAGTGAGATCCTCTTCATCGTTTAAACTGAAAATATTTCTTTTATCGAGATATTTCTAGAAAAGAAAAATATATCAGACATATAGATAGATGTACTTATGTGATCATGTATGTGTGTGTGTGTGTATCTGTGCATGTATGTTTATATAATGTACTGTTGTTTGCATTTGTATCTGTGTACCATTTCTCTTGTTTTTTTGCATCCTTGTTTTCGTATACATTCGCTGCTTTCTTCCAAGGAATCTAGTGCTCTTAGCTTAGATTTTCCTTGGGGCTGGCCAGATTGGAGCCGTCTCGAGTATAACGAGCCGAAACTGCAAAGATAATTTGGAATTCGACTGACGAAAGAAAACTCTGAATGACCCATCCTTGGTTTTTCTTGTCCCTTTTTGTATCATCTAACTGTCTGGATGTCTTGTTGTCACCTGTTGCCCGTGGGCATATGGCGCAGTGGTTAAGAGCACAGGCTACTAACCCCAAGATTCCGAGTTCGATTCCAAGCAGTGACCTAAACACTAATAATAATAATAACAACAACATAGAAAAATACCTTAGGAATGAGAACCCAGGTTTGAAATTTCCCCAAGACACCTGATGAAGGCTGTGGGGGGTATCAGCCGAAACATTGTGTTAACAACAAAAAAGATGAGGACAAATATCCATCTAATGTAAATAATGTATTTTCTTTTGTAGTCTTATACCATCTTACAAATATTTATTTTGCAATAAAATACTTACTGCGGAGAGATTTTTTGAACACCCTGTATATTCCTCACCTGGACAGGACACCAGTCCATCACAAGATTACTCAATTTTGCCAGCTGAGTGGACTGGAAAAGTGTAAAATGAAGTGTTTTGCTCAAGAACACAATGAGTTACCCAGCCCAGGAATCGAAACCATAATCTTATGAATAGAAGTCCAACACCTTAACCATTACGCCATGTGCTCTCCATGGGTTGGAAAGAATGTAGAGGTAGATTTTCTGTAGCTGATGTCCTTCCTGTTGCCAACCATCACCTGTCTCCAGGTAAGGGAAATAGTTCCCATGGCCAAACATGTTTCCACAGAAGACTGGAAATGAAGGACACTGTCTGTCTGCTGGTGACACTTGTTTACGACTATTACACAATGTCAGGGCAAAGAGATAGTAACACACATGACAGGCTTCTTTCAGTTTCCATCTACTAAATCTATTCACAAGGCTTTGCTCAGACCAGAGTTATTGTACCAGACACTTGCTCAAGGAGCCATGCAGTGGGACTGAACACAGAATCATGTGGTTGGAAAGCAAACTTCCTACTACATAGCCACACCAACCATACCCACCCCACCCCCACGTATCTAATAAAAAAGGTAAGATGAACTGTATGGTAAGAAGCTTACTTCCCAATCACATGATTCTGGGTTCAGTCCCACTGCATGGCACCTTGGGAGAGTGTATTCCATTTTAGCCTTGGGGCTGACCAAAGCTTTGTGAGTGGATATGATAGTTGGAAACTGAAAGAAGCCTATCATATAAAAAATATGTGTGTATTTGTTCCCCACCCCATAACCATTTGACAATTGGTGTTGGTGTGTTTAAATCCTTGTAACTTAGCAGTTCAGCAAGAGAGACCGATATAATAAGTACTAGACTCTGAAAGATAACTCTTGGGGTTGATTTGTTCAAGTGAAATCCACCAAGGCAGTGCTCCAGCATGGCTACAATCAAATGACTGAAACTAGTAAAAGAATAAAAGAATGGCCATAGCCGGAAAACTTTTGATCATAATTCCCTTCTGCTTAATCGGGACTCATAATTAGAATTAAACAATGGTGCTAATATCACAACACCAAATTACAGAATACACTCACCTGCTTCTCAGCCACAAACCTCTTCGCCATCTTCTCTTCGTAGCTAAGGTTAGCATCATTCTCTCCAATACGTTTGTCAACAACTTGATTGTCTTTAAACCTCTGTAAATATTCTTGGAGTAATGTGTCCTTCCGCTGCAATACACAGAAAATTGGAACATCAGTGACAAAGAATAGAGGACAAACAAGAACATAATTTATCTGGCAAGAAATACATATATATGAAGGATGCACATTTTATCATTATATATTTGGTAACAAATGATGTAAATGTTGGTTGATTTCTCAAGTCGTGCTTTACATTGTATAGAGGGTAGGGACAGAGAGTTAAAAGGTACCGGATGAGTGCACATACTAGGCTTGGTGGTAGACAATGAGTAAAGGGATGCTATGCATGCACATACAAACAGAATGCAAAGTGACATCCGTTTTAGCATGGATGTTTTAGTTAAATGATGATGGTAGTCAAGCATGATCTTTGAACATTGGGCCTTATGGGGGTGATAACAAGTGACCGAGACCTTTAGCGATATGCTGTGCTTGAGAAGACCCATCAAGCCAAGTGAAATTGTCGTCATGGCTGCTGGTACATAGAAAAACACTCCTTACACTCTTGGAGTGGTTGGTGTTAGGAAGGGCATCAAGCTGTAGAAATCAGGGCAAATCAAACTGGAACCTGGTGCAGTTCGCTGGCTTACCACTTCCAGTCAAACTGTCTAACCCATGCCAGCATGGAAAGCAGATACTAAATGATGATGATGATAATGGTGATGATTCCATGGGTTGGATGGTTTGACAGGAGCTGACAAGGCAGAGGACATTGCCAACTTTCAATGTTTGCATCAGTACGGTTTCTACATCTCGATGCCTTTCCCAATGCTAACCATGTTACAGAAGATACCTGGTGCTTTTTACATCATGGTACCAGCACTAGTGAGGTCACCAAGTAACTTGCAAGACAAATAATCTTTTAACTGAGGTGGGAGGGTGTGTAGTATTGATGGGGTGGCTTTATGCCAGGTAACGAGAGAATAAAGTGTGGGGGGGGGGGTGCAGAAACAAATGCCTTGCAGTAGAAGGGATACATGTGAAGAGGTGTCATACAGGAAGGTGAATGTAAGTGAAGTGTTCCAGAGGATTGTGCAAGATGAATGAGAAGGTAAGATCACAAGAATGTGAGGGCAACAGATGTATAGAGATGGACACTGCTGTGAATGGTGAACACAGGAAGAGGGGGCATGGTCAGAGGTGAATATCAGTTTCAGGCTAAAGATACATATTTGATTCAAGCTAACCCAAGCCTCATGAGTGAATACGCATAGTAGGAAGCTGCATAGAAGCCCATCTTATGGACAGTTCATGTAATCAAAGGTCCGGCCTTTTCACAATGTGTCATGTTTGTTCAACTTGAGAATTACATGAAGGGTACATGAATCAAAGCAATACTCAACCACTTTGTATGCTATTTCAACAAATAGAGCAACTGACTGCACATATGTTATAATTGCCATAAACTTCTGTCCAAGCCATGTCAGCATGGAAAAACAAACAAACACATGATTGGAGAAATGTGTGCATAACCAAAGATAAAACAAACATAAATAAAACAAGTTAAAAAACAGAAATAAGAGATTACCTTTTTGTTTGCTTTTGACCGTGACACTCCAGGGATTCCTGCCTCATGTTTTGGTAATTTACGTCCAAGAATGTGATGTTTCTGCTTGTTTACCTTAATCTCAAATGGATTTAGTTTCTTAACTTCAGACTTTTTCACCTTCTTCTGAAACTTATCAAGCTTCTTCTTCTTGCCCATCTCTGTGTATTTCTAAAGAAAATGATCATAAAATCACATATATATATACATATAGATTGAGGATAGTTAAACCTCTCATAGGGACAGTTATATTGTTAATATATTATATTTTGAAGAGACATTTCTTCAATAAATATATTATAAAACATCAAATATAAGTTTGAAAATGGAGAGATTCAATGGATATAAATTGATTGCCTACAATTGTTTCACTTTGCACCTAATTCAAATTACAAAACATATATAAGTTTGCATTTTGAGTATCCATGGTGGAATATCTTCAGAGCAAAATGGATATTACAGAGTTTATATTTTGATCAATTGAAATATTCCAACAGATGAAAGCGTGTTTATTGTGTGTGTGTGTGTGTGTATGTATGTATGTGTATGTATGTGTATATATTATATATATACCTAAAGAGATCTAAGGAAGAATGTTACAATCGAGATGGTGAACCACAATGAACTTTTTTTGTGTACAGTTTGTGACAGACCAAGCCTTTTTTTGCTGGGCTCAAATCTCATTTGTGAACCCATGGAAAACGAACCTCCACCAACTATTCTGCCTATATGACTGTACACATCATTGAATGCAGTGTATGCCAGAAGGTTTGTAAATCTAACAGAGGCCTCAAAAGGCCTTTTTAAGATCCACAAAGATCAGAACTTAACTGCAGCTCTTGGTGGTCCAAATTGGATGTGCAATCTATGTGAGTGTCTTTTCAGAACATTGGTTTAAAAAGCGACATCAGATACCATGATGGTGCTAAGGTGTAGGTACGGCAGGTGGTCAAACCCTGCATAAGGAGTAGACAATATATATAATGAATATAATAAAAGTTGACTATTTTTTTAATCTTTTATTTATTTTGTAAATAAATAATACAATAATGAATAAGCATTTTATAATGTTTCTTTCTTTTCTGGAAGCTCACCGTGTACTAGCAGCTGATGGCTCACAGGCTGGCATCGGTCCATGGACAACCACTTTGAGTAGCACTGGTCTCTAGGACTATGGCATGTATATCAGAGTCTCAGATAGAGGGAGGAGAGTATTAAGGCATTAACAAACTTAATGTTGACGGTCAACATTTTCATAGTTCTTTAACCATCCCCATTACTGTCTTGCCATTTCGTTTATTTATCAGGAACCATCTCAACAATCCAGAAAAGATGGGTTAATCAGACACTAGGCAGATGGTAACTGCCAAGTCTCAACTCTGCATAAAACTATACAATACATGAACCTTTCGTCATCTACATTTGCTGATAACACTCCGTAATGGTTACTACTACTACTATTCATTACATTCTTTTTTACTTTTACTTCTTTCAGACAATAGACTACGGTCATGCTGGAGCACTGCTTTGAAGAATTTTAGTCGAACGACTCGATCCCAGAACAATTTTAAAGTCTGGTACCTATTCCATCGATCTTTTAGTTACAGGGATATAAACACACCAACACCAGTTGTCAAGTGGTGATGAGGGAACAAACAAAAGATATCTATATATACGACGGCTTCTTTCAGTTTCCGTCTGCCAAATTCGCTCACAAGGCTTTAGTCGGTCCGAGGCTAGTCGAAAGCACTTGCCCTAAGGTGCCACGCAGTGAGACTGAACCCGAGACCATGTGGTTGGAATGCAAGCTTCTTACCACATAATCACGCCTGCGCTTTTTCTTTCTTTTCCTTTTTTCAATTATTTCATTTATATTGAACAACCGGCTGTTGGCTAAAAGTATCCAACTAACTAATGGTTACTTGTTCACTAGATTTAGGCGGTGAGAACAAACTTTTTATTCGGAAGCACGGTGGGATTTAGATCCAGTTAGGAAATAGACGTGACCGAATCCTGGAAAGTACTTCGTCCGATGATGTATTGCGTATCTTATATTTCATGTTCAATGCAATTAATATCACGAATCCGTGACAACACTGTCATGAACAACCACTGCAAACGAATTAAAAAGAATACTACCATCCTGGAGAATTAAATAACAACCAAAATGAAAATCTACGTAATAAATCTTAAAAAGAGAAAGAAAATCAAGTTTGTTTTTAGTGAGAGATATTTTGTCGAAGGCAGGTTCTAGTCTGTTTCTGCGTAAATTAAAGGTAACGTGAGGGGGGAAGCGCAGGTTAACAATTTTTAACCAGAGAATATATTCTAAATAAAATTTTTAAAATTCTTACCCGTTGAATTCGAGAAAATGAAAGATCAATTAATGAGAAAACCCATTCACGAATTGCACGTGGATAAATGCAGTGAAAACCGGAAGTTTAGATTGTTAGCGGTGATATGACGAAAATAGTGCTGTTTTGAATAAATGCCCGCTTTACGAAAGTTTGTCGGCCATATTATCATTTACGTATATATAATTTGCAATTTTGGGAGATGTGGTGTATTGACAACTCAGAACCAACAATAAAAGTGTAATTTTGTAATTATTCTCACTCCGGCTTTTGTAAAACTTTAAATGTAATGTGATAGTGTCGCGTTATTTTGTTAAATTGTAGATTATACTAAATAACATGAGAAATTAATATTCATTTATTGTCTTAATATATGTCAGCACAACGTTATGGCATAGGCATCTGATGTTGAGAGACGATTTCAGTTTTGCTTCAAGAATTATTACTGGTTGATGATTTATCTAATATCAGTATGTTGTCCAAACCTCACAGCCATATCACATTATAAAGAAAGAGTACAACTCGAAACGCGAAAACTTTTGTTTCCAGTGTCACGTTACGTTCGTAAAACAAATATGTGAGAGGTGTCCAAAGACTTTGTCAGCTGCCTAGTGTCGGATGAGGACATCGTCTTCGGAAAAGCGGGAAGTGGACGTAATAATGTGGAGAGAGGTGAAAGATTAAATTTCTTCGTCTAATTTATCTTTGATATATATATATATATATATATATATATATATATATATAGGGAGAGTTTACGAAAAAAAACAAGAAAAGACGAAGACAGGTGGTGTACAAAACAAACAGATGTATTAATATAACGCTCAGGAATAGAAAAAGTCTTTTACGTTTCGAGCCTACGCTCTTCTACAGAAAGGGACACAGAAAAAAAGGAGAGAAAAATGTGTGTAATGGCTAACGATCTATCATGGCTGCGTATGTACCGTTGGCGATTTTTTTCCCTCTGTCTTCCCATCTCTGGATCTTTCCTTCTCCTATGTTTCCGACGAAGAGCTCCGCTCGAAACGTTAAACCCGCCTTCTTTCCTGAGCGTCCAATAATACTATATTTGTTCCACGTCCTCGCGTTGTGTTTTTTTGTGCTTTCATGTTTGGATACGGGATACGAGTAAACATCCTTGTTTAAGACTGATATTAATGTTGAAGAAGATAGTTTATTTTAGTATAATACACGACTTTTTATATTACTATGAAGTAGGTGATTGAACCGGGTCTTTTCTGTTTGCTGCACTTTTTAAAATTTTTAAATTAAATGAAAAATGTTCAAATTTGGTGTATTGATGTAAATTTTCACGCTGAATCTCAGGACCTAATTTCACTTGTTTCAGAAAAAGTTACAGAGGTTTAAAATTCGATCATTTTTATTCAGTCAAAGAAACAGGATTTGGAAGCTGTCATTTTGTACGTAGCTGTAATCATAAGACGAGAAAACAATACCGTCAACATTGCGACAATAGCACGTGTTTTAATTGTTTAATAAGAAAAAAATTATCAAAAACGTGTAAATAACACATATTTTGTAATTTTAAGCATCCATTAAGTGGGTATTGAAACGTAAAATATATATAAAAAAACACAGCAATAGATGGGTACAAGCAGGAAAACAGCATAAACTAGCAGTTTTGTAAACAAGATTTCCAACGCTTGGCTTGTGACTATGGAAACAGGCACCTGTGTGTCTATGGCTTTCGATTGACTAAAATTACCCAAAGTTTGCAAACTTTAAAGGCTATTAACTGTTTATTTATCGATTAATGGCGAAAATGAATTTTCATGTCAATAATTATCATACAAAACTACATCAATACACCAAATTTAGCTGTCAGACAGAAAAGATCCATTGAGCTATTTAGTTGAAACAGTTTCAGAATCTAAATATTCTGGGAACTTTCTGTAAGACGGGGTATAATACAATGTCAAAGGCTTCGATAGCAACAAGATGTGGAATAGGTGACAGAAATTTCTTCGTCGTGTCATGGAAGTGGGGAGATGTCAAAATTATGTCAAAACATGTTCGAAGCTGTTTCCCATCTTGTTCGAGATTGAATGAGGTGGGGGTTGGTGAAAATGATATATCTAATATAAGCACAAGTCCTCAAATATAGCGGGCGGAGGCGATAGGCTATTGAACTGACATCAAAATTTGGCTGCTTACCTTAGTTTATTAAACCCACCAGAGTTAACACCAACATTCCCATGTACAGTAGAGATGCCCCCACCCCTATATCTCATACCACAATGTGGTGACACGACATTTGTTAAGAGAAATATCTTGTGCTTTAAAGAACAACACAGCATGGAATATAAACCCTAACAAACATCCACTCCACTTCCCACACCTCTATAAATTAGACCAATTTTTCTTCAATACATCTAACATTTATTCTATTTAATATTCTCATTAAATAATTTCACCTGTTCAAGGAAATTTCAAAAACTTTTTATCAAAAACAGGTAATCTAAGAAAGCATAGTTGAAGAAAAACGTCGAAAAATAAAACGAAATACTATTCTAGTTGTTAAGGTAAAGGGCACAGAAAAAAAAAATCCAAGACCGTTGTTTAACTCCAGGTCAATCTTGGTCGAGCAGATCTATGGCCAAAGAACATACCGCTTTTGAATTTTCATCTATCTAGGATACATTATACGTATCTATCTATCTTTCTATCTATCTATATTACTACTGCCTAACAATTCTTTCCCTCTTCTCACCATGGTGTGCCACTTAACCATTCTTTCTGATAATAGATTTACCTAAAAAAAGACCCGATCTATTTGGATTTAATTGGACTCTCCCATTCTCTTGGACATAATGAACCACAACAAATATTGATGAGGAACATTCTTCCACTGTCTAACCTATATTTCTCCAATGACGGGATACCAAACTTACTGAATCTTCGCTCGATACGACGCTCCAATAGGTTCTTTTCACATAGCCACGCACTATCTTTACCATTTGTAATGTAGCAAAATTTTAAAATTCAATCAAATGAAATTATATCTCCTTGTCCTGTGTTGCCTAATTGTTTGCCTTTCCTCAGTACTTTAACTTATCCCTACTGACTCAACATAATCACTCAACCACAAGTTCTATTGTTGTTCTAACTGGAATTTTGGTGGCACATCTGTTTGCGCATTCAGAACAGCATATCTATTAGTTTGAGTCATCCTGACGAAAACTTTTCATGTCCTCTATATACATTACTACAAAATCCAATGTGTCTTTTTTTTTTTTTGTTGAAGTCAATGGCATTTATTTAGTTGGAGATTTCGTTGCTGTTCCCCTTGTGAAAAACGAGTATGTGCGAAGTCCTAAATAGAGAAAACGGTGGTAGTGATGGCGGAAGTCCTAAATAGAGAAAACGGTGGTAGTGATGGCGGTAACACATAATCGGATTATTTATAGACGGGTTACATCACTAACAATTACACCGCCAGGACGCGTCTTTACAGTCATAACTGGTGAGTTATCTCGAAAGTATTTCATTGGAAAAAAGTAATTAATTTACATCCGTTTGTTGAATTTGTCAGCATTTTATTTCGTCGTAATCAAAACTACAGAGAACTTTTGGTTCTATACTTCACGTTAACTCCAATTCGTGCTGCTCCAAAGAAAATTCTCATTTACCACGTGTTTAGGTACCCTCACGCTGTACAAACTTAAAAATTGAATATTTCACCTTCAAAATTATTTTATCTTGTATATTCCTTGTTTTTTTTTTGTTGAATTGGTACTAAACGACATTGTCTATGTTTTGTTAGTTCAAGCATTCATGTAGTTTTAAGTTTGGGTAATTTAAAAATATATTTTGGTCATTAATTTACAGGTTTTTTTTTTTTTTGTAAGAAAGAAAAAAAAGAAAAGAAAATGAAATTTCATTTTCAAAATTAGTTTTTTTTTTGCTAATTTGATTAAGAAAACGTCTCCTAACGTTAAGTACGTGTACTTAATTCTCTGCGTTTATTCACGAAAAGCGTTTAAACTGCCGACATTTACCGATATTTGGCTGTGCTAAGTTCTCGGGGGGAAAAACTAACACTAACATATACCAAAGGAAACAATTTATTCTACAACTTCAGTGTCAGTTTTGTTTTTATTATACTGTTCAACTTATGGAATTGTTTTCAATATCTGCTTATCCGTATGTTTCATTATACGACTTGCATTAGACATGGAAAAACCGGTTATTAAAACGTGTGTGTGTGTATGTATATATATATATATATATATATATATATATATATATATATATATTATATAAATAAAAGGATGGCAGTGTTCTTAAGTCTTATATATATGTATTATTCAAATGATAAACTTTATTCGATTTATTTTCAGGTGTTTAAAATTCAGAAGAATATTGAAGTTACCTCCTACAGGTACTGTAAAAATACATCTATCATTTCCCCCACCTTCTAACTTTTAACGCTTGTGTGTGAATGCATTTCATAATTCCATAATTTAGGTAGAATATGTTGATAGTAAAATAGTAACAGACCAAATTGCTACACACTGCTTCGTTTTGTTTTTCATAAGTTGCCGAAACATTACTGGATGGGTGCGTGGGTAAATTGTTTTTCTTCTCACTGTTCCTTAAATTGTGTAAAGAAAAACAAACAAAAAAAGTAAGGACTATGAAGCATGAATGTGGGTAATCTTCATAGTGATGCTACTCATGGTAGGGAGACCCATGGAGGCTGGAGTGAATTGCACGAAAATGAGAAAATATTGCATTAGAAGCAGAAGCTGATATATCCTGAAAGGTGCAGGAGTGGCTATGTGGTAAGTAGCTTGTTTACCAACCACATGGTTCTGGGTTCAGTCCCACTGCGTGGCACCTTGGGCAGGTGTCTTCTACTGTAGCCTCAGGCCAACCAAAGCCTTGTGAGTGGATTTGGTAGATGGAAACTGAAAGAAGCCCGTCGTATATATATATATATGTATGTTTGGTGTGTTTACGTCCCCGTAACTTAGCAGTTCGGCAAAAGATACTGATAGAATAAATACTAGGCTTACAAAGAATAAGTCCTGGGGTCGATTTTCTCGACTAAAGGTGGTGTTCCAGCATGACTGAAACAAGTAAAATAACTGTACTGGAGAGATAGGTAGTGATCCTTTGTGAAAGTCTGGCATCTATTATGCTGGTTGTAAAATACAATTTAGATAATGTTATGGGACCAGATATAAATCTTCTGTTGAATAGGTTTGTCACATCTAGCATTTTCTTTGGGTATATTTGAATCCTGCAACTACAAGTTTAATGAATTTCTCTCAAATGAGACATTGCATTAATTATTACTGCCATTGCTTCAGTAACTAACCACACTATTAGCTATTTCCAACTAGGTGGACCCTCTTATTACAATTGAGAGATCAACGTATTGGTTGAACTGGTGGTGTGATGCTGTCTCTTAATTTCTTGGTTGGATATGTAGTACCTCATTGATGTACCTAGACTGAGCAATGAGTCTGAGTCCTTGCCATTAGGTTCTGTCATCCATTTACTTCACTAGGTATTGCTATTGTATCTAAATGCAGATTTCATGTGATGGCACCCCGAAATATATAAAGGGTTTTCAACTTCCATCTCTGCCTTGTTAGAAGCTTTCTTCATTTGAGTAATTTTTAAAATTTTGTACTATGATGCTTCAAGCGAACTACAATGCTCAACAATTTAAAAGTTGTTCTAAGCTAATGACTGTAACACCTGTGGTTCCATAAGCTGAGATACACCATATCTAAATTCAATACCTATAATGTTTTTGCATCACCATCCTACTTCAGCCTATTAAATTAAGGTACTGTTAAGTGTGTATGTAAGATACAGTCAGGTGTGTACCCCTTCTTTCTTATAGCTTTTAGTTATATGCTGTTCTTTTTACTGTCAATGTAATCCTTTTGTGACCTATACTAATGAGGCTGGTCACTTGAAATGCTACAAATAGTAGCTAAATGTCCCTTCCATCTTAAAGAAATATCTTTTAACCAGTGTAGTCTTCGATATACAGGAGAGGAGTTTCGTTACCATTGGAGTTTGTCATCAGAGTAGCTGTTCTGGAGTTAAACAGTAGTGGTAACTCATTTGTGACTATATTTCTATGAAGTTGAAAGAAATGTCTTAGTATTCGAGCAAGGATTTTAGAAGAGTTTAGTAATTTCATACATTGGTATGTATTGCGTTGGGGTTTACTAACCCAAAATGCATGCTGTTGTATATGTTATGAGATTTTGATCAATGTTTGATTTGAATATAAATGCCGTATCCCTGATAGGTATGTATTGAAAAAGTTAAACTAATGAAATACATCCTTTTTATATAAAACAGCAACATATTCCACAGTGTTTCAGTGCGTATTAACCACCATCTCATAATTGCTTAGTTTCTTCCTTTTGCTTCTCCCTCTTAATGAAATAATGACCTCTCAGCTAGCTAATTGCATCATGCCTCCCATCTGGCTTGCTTGTCTCTCCTCCTCCCATTATCTTTATTGTGCTTTGCATCCTAAGCGCTGTACCTAAACATTTCTTCCATTCAGTCCTTCTTAACCAAGAAATGGAATGTTCTGGAGTTTTGTTTCTGTCTCAAGGTGACATCAACCTATATGACTCCAAGATGAAAAATAAAGGCATTAATTTAGTTCTGAGAGGGAACCTACTTATGTAATGAGTGAGCATTGCTTCTCTACTTATCTCTAACATACAACTACATCACACACACACACACACACACACAAAACTCCAACAACAACAAACCTTAGAACTGTGGTTCTTAACCATTTTTTTGCCTATGAACCCTTTTGATTCTGTTTTACCTTATTGGACTCCCATAGCCATTTGAAGTTTTAAAAAGATCTCGTTATATTTTTATAATGAAATGGTATTAGGAATTATATAGAAAAAATTTTTTAAATACTTTTTGTATTGTAAAAACATAACCAATTTGTGGAGATTCATTGGACACCATTTTTGCTGAGTGAGAGTCAAAGTTGGTTTCCGAGTCTAATGTTGAATATGGGGTGGTTGGTTTTGTGTTATTATTTATGGCTTAGTATGAAAATATTTTGTTCGTAAATAGATTTTAACAACAAACTCTCACATGGACCCCAATTGTGAACCACTGCCCCAGGTTACATGTAATACACTGGGAGAGCTTGTGATTCAAAATATCTTAATTTGAGCACATTATTTTGTTTGTAAACTACAATATGCATGCCTTGTACCTGGGTATATATTGTGTGTTTTATGTACTTTAGGCCCAATTGTCCTGTTACTTCAGTTGGTGTTGTATCTGAATACACTTTCTGTTTACAGACTGTGTGATGGTAATCAACAGCACATCCTCTTTACAAATGCATCTCACCATCACTGAGTTGAAATTTTATAGCCCATAAATTATGAATTTTCATATGAAATCCCTTCCATGTTTACTTTACTAATTGGTTATATTTTCACAGCCTGAGCATTATTGAAAATATTAAAGGTTTTTATTGTTATTTACAGTTTCACTCATTACTTGAGGTAATACTGAATGCATTTTGGTTGTTTCCCATTAACATCTAAAGCACTCTGTTATAAGATATTGGCAGGTAACTGATAGGATCTTTGATTATGCATACATAACAACAGGTAACCTCATTACTGCTGGAGTGTTCAGATTAATTGTTAAAATGTATTGGATTATTGATCACACAGTTAAGCATTCAAACTTTTAATATTGTAGCCATTTTACTGCATCCTTGATAAACTCATCCAGTAGAAAATTTAGCTATAAAACTGATTATTTTTCTGACAAAATATCTTTCAGCCATTCTAGCATGTGAGATTGGTTGTAAAATAGTGCTGAATAATTTAAAATATCTGGGGTTTTCCTTAACCCTTTAGCATTCAGATTTCTTTGTCAAATGTAATGTTTATTTATTCACATTGTTTTAAATTGACCATGCATTGTCTTGTAGCTTCAAGATTTTGATGATTCGATAGTTTATTTTTAGAATGACATTGTAGGGTAGGTGTGAGAGGCTGGACTTGGCCAGTTTGAACATAAATCAATATTAGATGTGAAAGGGTTATAAAAAAAAATGACAAATAGTCTTTATATATGGGTGAATGAGTTGTAAAGTGATGAGGATTCACTTGTTTGATCAACTTAATTACCTGCTCATTTAAATTAATGCGTAGTGAGTGAGTATTTCTGAGACAAGTGTATTCATAAAGATGTAATTCTTAGTCAAAATGAATATGGCACTTTGTAACATATATACATATATCTCGAGGTGCAGGCATGGCTGTGTGGTAAGAAGCTTGCTTCCTAACGACATGGTTCCGGGTTCAGTCCCACTGTGTGGTACCTTGGGCAAGTGTCTTCTACCATAGCCTCAGGCTGACCAAAGCCTTGTGAGTGGGTTTGGTTGACGGAAACTGAAAAAAGCCCATTGTGTGTGTCTGTCTCCCCCACCATCGCTTGGGAACTGATGGTGTGTTTACGTGCCTGAAACTTAGTGGTTCAGCGAAAGAGAACAATAGAATAAGTACTAGGGTTACAAAGAATAAATTCTGGGGTCTTTTTCTTCGACTAAAAGAATAAAATAATCTGTATATATTTGAATTACAAGTTCTGTCCCATCAGATGGCTGTCTATAGTTTTAATCTACTCAGTTTCTCTCAAAGTGTATAGGTCGATCCAGAGCTAATCAAATGATGCTTATGATGCTGGCACTTTGTAAAAAAAAAAAAAAAAAAAGACACAATACACACTGTAAAGTGGTTGGTGTCAGGAAGGACATCCAGCTATAGAAATCATGTCAAAATAGAGCTTGGTGCAATCCTCTGGTTTGCCAGCTCCTCTCAAACTATCCAACCTATACCAGAATGGAAAATGGATGTTAAATGATGATTTCCTGCACTGGGATTGAACCTAGGCCCTCATGGTTGTGAAGTGAACTTAACCAATCTGCCGTATTGTACTTACATTTGGACATATATCTTTATATAAGCATGTTATTTATATATTCTAGAAGAACTTTAGGTCCTTCTTCAAAACCGTTTGTTTTTTCTCTCTTCCTTTTCATTGGATTCATGGAATAACTGGCTGTCTTGTTTCTTAGCAGAACATAGCAGCAAATGGACACGCCTGACTTTGAGAATTTGTCCGAAGATGAAATCAGGGCTCTGGTCCTGAAAGCAACACAGTCAGTTGAGAAATGTCCCAGTGTTAAACGGAAGCGTGCAACTAGGAAATGTAAAATTAATTTTGTCGAAGTAATCACTGAAATATCTCGAAGAGTAGATGGAATTTGCCAGAAAGATATTCTTGTTGCTCCGAAAGCCTGTTAATATTTTATTTATTAATTTTTTTTTTTTTTACAATTTCTATTTTTCATTTCTTTTCGTTTCTGTGTTAATTACTGGTTGGCACACTGGCAGAACCGGTAGAGCAACAGGTTAAATGCCTGGCTGTATTTATTTATTTAAATACATTCTTTTATGTTTGAGTTTTAATGCTGTTGAGGTTGACTTTGCCTTTCAGTCTTTCACCAGTTGATAAAATAAGTACCAGTCATGTACTGGAGACATGTATTGATTATCACCAGCCTAAGTTACAGATGCTTTTTCGTTATTATTTAAAATGTTCTCAATACTGTTCTTGATTTTATGTAATATATAAATATAAATATTTGAGAGGAATTAACCAAAACTGGTTGAAAATAATTCCTGGATTGAAATTTCTAAATTTCTGAGATTATTTATTGCTGTAAATAAGATTATTTTTTAAAATTAATTAACCACCTCTTTAAAGTGTATATATTTTTTTGTATGTTTTTTAAGAAAAAATTTTTCATGTTTAGCAATATTTAATTTATTTAAAACAAAACATTTCTTTTAATTTAAACACAAGATAAAAACAAACTAGCATGGTTGGGATTGTTAGAACCCAACTCATTTGTTGTGTTCTTCATATCTGCTGTTGGCATTTGGTAGAACATCTAATTAATTCTATGTTGCCTTAGTTCAGCTACTTGTGATGGTATGGTGGTGGGAGATAGATACCAGATTTTTTTTTTCTCTGGGAGTGTTTATCTGTGATAAATTTGTGACATGTCTACAAAGAGATATGTTCAGCCACCATTTGTTTGTTTTTTTTTTTAAACTTTTATATGTTATGATGATGCTTTCTTGTAAGGACGAAGAAAGTCCTACACACAAATGAAAGTGACTTTTACTGTGATTTGGCTGCAAGGTTTTCCTAGCAAAAGTATTGCCACTAAAAGCCAGCTATAGGTACACTAGCTTTATTATGCTCATATTTAGTCAGCTTGAATGCCTCAGGGATCAGGGCTACAATTAGTTAAATGGAGTTTTGTAGCTTAATTTTATTCCAATGAGCCCTTCTTGAGGTGGGAGTGAGAGACATATTCACGTTTGCGCTTCTCTAGGTTGCATGGCTCATTCGCAGTTATCTCCCTTCTTCACCAAACTCAAATATACTTCCGTAGAAACTACCCAGTTATGACGTGTTATCACAAAATAAACTTTTTATCGCCCATCCTTATTAAGCCTTACACGTTTGCTTGTTTTGTTTTTCTCCTTACCTTTTCCTAATTTTTTCTGTCTCTACGTTTCTTTTATTTTTAAACTTCTTCAGCCTTGCTATAAACAGCTTTAAGTAGATATTTTAAAAATGCTTTGAGGGTAAGATAAATTTAACAAATAGATTAATCTTAATATTCTTATTCACTTATAAATACAACTCTCGTCAGGTTTCTTGCTTTAGAAAGATTGGAATTTTGATCCAAAGTTTTTTTTACAGCTTTTCCTGCTTGGTTTATTATAGCAAAGTTCTTAAATTTGGAACTAACAGTGGAAGAAAAGTAAAATTGAAATTCATTAAAAAGAATTATTTTTGTTCTTTTGTTGGCAAAAGATTTACTTCCAGGCTTTGATATGTTAAAATACAGAATTAAAGAATTAATGGTAATTTTGAACAAGTAAAACACACATACTGTACTTTAAGTCCTTTGTAGTATTGTATATTATGTTTTTGTTCATTTACAATGTAGTCCTGGACATACCATTCTAGTATGGAGTGCCAACGACCAGCTCCATAGGTTTATAACAAACAATTTTGGTACATAACTCTAAGCAGTTTTAATTTATATATTCAAATTTTAGTTGAAGATAGTTTTTATTTCAATTTTACAAACCTTTGTTGGTTTACAAAAATGTTTCCGTATTTTTAGTCGGAAATTTTGCACCATACCAAAATTAGAAAAACATCAAAGTGAATCAGAATTCTGGTTTTTGTCAAATAGTGATTCATTTTGTTCTTAAAGTTGGATTCAGGAGATGTGATGGTTATGTATTATAACTACCTTAAGAAAGGACCTAATTTACTCTTCTGATACTCCCTTTCTGTCCTGATATGAGTTACTTTGAACCACTGGTCTTTCTGTTTACTTCTGGGAGCCAGACTCTCTTAGTTGTCATAGTCCCTCCAGTTGTAAAGACAAAGATCTAATTTGTTCTTTGTCAGCAGGAGTCAGTTAAATGGCATTGATGACAGATGTTTTTGTTAGCTTGTAGTGCTGAGTTCAAATCCTCTCATTGGAGGAAAGCAACAAAGTGGAAGCTTGGGGGTCTCCAAACTTGGAATTCTACATTCCTCTTTGAGGTCAGGCATGTAAAAGGACCAAAAAGAAACATAATTCTGAGAAAATATTTTACTAATACGAGTAATATAAGATCTTTTGAAATAACGTATCTTTATATTGAATTAGTTAATACTAGTCAAAGAAGGAATGTGTTTGATGTGCATTAGTCAGGCCTTTGATATTTGGTTAGAGAATAGTGAGTTTTATTTGTTAGTCACCTAGCTCCTCTTCTCTGCTTTGTGTGGCTAAAACCAGCTTCAATTTTGTACAAACTATGGAATGGAAGTAAAAACGGCTCAACTGCTGCTGATGTAAACTTGTGCTTTTTGATAGCATTTTCTTTAAATTTCTTTAAAATGTTTCAGCTTCAAAGCTGTGGTGATGCTGGGACATGTTTACATTTATTCTAAAGCAGTGTCTTAGCAGCCTCATTAGAGTGTTGGATAAAATATCATACTGTAATTTTTCCAGCTCTTTACATTCCCATTTCAAATTGCACCAAAGTCATCTTTGCTTTTTGTCTCCTTGGGTTTTTTTTTATAAAATAAAGTACCATTTGAGAACAGGATTGGTGGTATTGACTAATCTCTTTCCCCACCAAAATTGTTGTCCTTGTGCCTAAATCAGAGACAGTTATTTCGTTTCTGCAGGCTTTGTTTTCTAATCAAATGGTAACAATCCCAATGAGAACATCCAGTTTTTCTCTAGATCCCCAGAACACATTTTAAGTCTTTCCTCAACTTTTCAGGGTATTGTAAATACATTTCCATGTCACAATGTTTTTAGCTTCTTCCAATTACCTTAAGTTTGAAAAATATTTCATTCCTGTGCTAACCCTTTAGTATTCATATCATTCTGTCAAATGTGGTGCTTATTTATTTACTCTTATAGCTTTGAAGTTTTTGGAAGGACATAGTAGGGTAGGTGAGAGAGGCTGGATCTGGCTAGTTTGAACATGGAACAATATTTGGGCTGGATATAGTCAGTTAAACTATTAAAGGGTCAAATAAGCTGATTTTGACTTGATCCTCTTTTAGGCTGACTCTGGCTTCAATATCTGTAACACTTACTTTGCAGATGCTTTTGTATTTCATTAAATTTTGAAAATAGACCTGCCTCTTGCATTGTTTCAATTGTTCACACAGCGATGCTTACATCAGCAACATACTTCACACTCAAGTCATAGAAGTCAACTAGTTTTTACAGGTGGCATCCTTGACAACCACTTTATATCCATGTGCTGGAGTAACTGGTTAAAAGTTTTATAATTTTGTTTACATTAGTCTTGAATGTAGACGTGTTTTAATTTAGTGATTTATTAGATAGATATTTTAAAGGCCTCCTGCAATTCACCACTGAATTCTTTGGTACCAAAGAACAGTATACACATTGAAATCCTTTTTCTTGAGTATGGTGGCAAATCCCTAGTTATGTCCAGCCATTGTGGCTGTCCCATTATTAGCCACTGCTCTAATATTCCTGACAGAATAATCTTTGACTTATTTTTCATAACACATCAACTTTGAGCTACTAGGTAAGCAGATAATCACCATTAATATACTTTAGGCTTGGTCTATCACACTTCCCAGAAGCCGTAAGACTATTTTCAATTCCAAAAGTTGGATTCATTGAGTTGACTGCTTTGTCAGCTTTCAGTTACAAAATTTCAATTGATCCCTAGGAATTTGTTTTAACCCCTTTGGGGGCCTTGGTGGACATAATCATCCCAGTTTTGATGAGTTGTCTGTGGTGCTACAATGAATCTGTGGCAGGAGTTATGGATCACATCTCTTGCTGTTACTCATGTTTTTTAATGTTAAAGAAAAAGATCCTATTTTTTTTTTAAGGTAAGCATTTACTTCCAGGATTGGATGTAAAACAGACCCCTATATCTAAACTGTTCAAATTAAACTCTTTTTTTTAATAAAGACAGATTGCTTTTGAACATTTTTTTTTTTTTTTTTAAACAAAGTTTAGTTAAACAGTTCAACTAAATAATTTTATAAATAAAATCCAGCACTGTCATCTCATGAAGTATATTTTGTGATAAAACAAGAACAAGCAAAAAGATATTTTTATTTATGCATGATATATAACTATTTGGGCGGCAGACATATATATATATATATACACATATAAAGGCCTTTGTTAAATATTTTTTTAATGTTATATATTTCTTCCTTCATATTTGTTAATTATATTTTTGATAAAAAAAAACAAAACAAAGTGAAATAAATAATTCCATCACAACATTGGAGTTGTCTATAATTTTCGTTGTTTTTGCATTCTCTTAATTTCTGAGGTAAAATCCTGCCAAATGCTGACTTGGCTGTTTGTCTTTGCAATAAAATTCCGGGGTGTGATAAAATGAGTACCAGTAATATACTGGTTTGGGTTAATAGGCTATCATTACCTATACTTCAAATTTATGGTTTGGTGCTGTGGTGGATTGGATAAATCACAAGAGCAGTGGAGAAAATGATTTGCAGCATTTTTTTTCCTGGCTCATTTTATATATATATTTTTTTTCTTTTACTTGTTTCAGTCATTTGACTGCGGCCATGCTGGAGCACCGCCTTTAGTCGAGCAACTCGACCCCGGGACTTATTCTTTTGTAAGCCCAGTACTTATTCTATCAGTCTCTTTTGCCGAACCGCTAAGTTACGGGGGCGTAAACACACCAGCATCGGTTGTCAAGCAATGCTAGAGGGACAAACACAGACAGACACAAACATATACACACACATACATATATATACATATATACGACAGGCTTCTTTCAGTTTCCGTCTACCAAATCCACTCACAAGGCATTGGTCGGCCCGGGGCTATAGCAGAAGACACTTGCCCAAGATGCCATGCAGTGGGACTGAACCGGAACCATGTGGTTGGTAAACAAGCTACTTACCACACAGCCTATACCTGAAAATGAAGTGAAAATGATTTCTTGCAGACACGAGACTGCTGTTTATATATATATATTTTGTTTCAGTCATTTGACTGCGGCCATGCTGGACCACCACCTTTAGTCGAACATTCAACCCCAGGACTTATACTTTGTAAGCCTAGTACTTATTCTATCAGTCTCTTTTGCCGAACTACTAAGTTACGAGGATGTAAATACCCCAACAGTTGTGGAGCGATGGTGGGGGGGATGACAAACATATATATATATATGTGTGCGATGGGCTTCTTTAAGTTTTCATTTACCAAATTCACTTACATGGCTTTGGACGGCCCGAGGCTATAATAGAAGACACTTGCCCAAGGTACCATACAGTGAGACTGGACCTGGAACCATGTGGTTTGTAAGCAAGTAACTTAGCACAGCCACTCCTGCACACATGCACACACACATTGTTACCATTATGTTAAATAGTTATGGCCAAATGCGGTTTTTTTTTTCTTTTTTCTTCAATATTTATTTTCTGCTTGCAATAGCTGGTTCTTTTGGTCAAACTATCATATCTCCAGCTGCTTCAGATGCCGAGATATCAAAAATTGTCAAAGTGTAGTACAATGGTTTTGTTATGGAATGGTGAAACTATTTTTTACATTTTCTGAAAAAGCAACGTCTTGGACTTACGACACTTTTGCTTTATAGCAACAATATACTCTTTTACTTGTTTCTGTCATTTGACTATGGCCATACTGGAGCACCGCCTTCAAGGATTTTAGTAAAACAAATTAATCCCGGAACTTGCCTCTTTTGCGAAACTGCTAAATCATGGTGTTATAAATACACCAACACTAGTTGTCAAGTAGTGATAGGGACGGACACACACACACTGAGCTTTCAGCATTCATGTTTACGAAATCCACTCGCAAAGCTTTGGTTGGCCCAAGGGTATTATAGAAGACACTTGCTCAAGGTGCCACACGGTGAAACTGAACCTGGAACCCTGTGATTGGGAAGTGAGCTTCTTACCACATAACCATTTTATATATATATATATATATATATATATATAATCACGTGTGCACACAGTTTACTGTTCCGTAACGGTAAGATCAATAAAAGAAAAAGTAGTCCATCCAATGACATACAGGATTTAATGTATACAGTATAAAGATGTAAGCTTCTAATAGTTACTTGCACTGGTGATGAAGGTCTAGACAGATTTTTATAGCATTCCTTGTGTTTCAGCAATCTACAGGCTCTGAGCACATGGTCTATTCGATTAGCAAAACTGGATGCTGCTGGTGCAAGAGAAATCACAAGAAAAAAAACGAGAAGGTAGATGCAATAAGTGGTAGGGTGAATAAAAACAGTGAAAGAAAGTTAGTGTTATGTTCCCTTTGACTGTAAAGCAGTAATTAAGCCAGTTGAATAATTCTATGCAGTGTGGTCTAGAATCTTTAAGACAGCTGCTCAATTTGGAGTGGATTATGTCCTCCAGTTGACCAAAAGAAGTTTGTCCACATGTTTGCATTTGCTGAAAATTTCAGATCTGGAATTTTTAGATCTAAAAAGAATATGCGACTTTTCAGCTATGCTTAATTTGCACTTCTTAGAGCCATTAACATATAACCTGAATTTTTCGAGTAGCCAGTGTAATTGATTAGTCACCCCTCCCCCAAAATTTCAGGCCTTGTGAAAGGATTACTATAGTGGTGAGCTGGCAGAATGGTTAGCACATCGGACAAAATGCTCTGTAGCATTTCTTCGGGCTTTTTGTGTTCAACCCTTTAGCATTTAATCTGACCATATCTGGTTCAAATATTCTGTTTTATGTTAAAATAGACCATATCAAACTTCACACACCTACCCTACAATGTCATTTTAAAAATAGACAAAACACACCTTTGAAATATTGAAGTTACTAGGTAATCATCATCATCTAATGTCCATTTGTCCATGCTATCATGGGTTGGATGGTTTGACCAGGGCTGGTAAGCTGGAAGGCTACACCAGTCTGATTTGGCATAGTTTCTATGGCTGGATCCCCTTCTTAATGCCAACCACTCTGAGAGTGTAATGGGTGCTTTTACTTGCCATTTGCACAAAACCAATATCTGCCATAATAACAGTTTTGCTCAGCTTGATGCTGTCTTCTCAAGTACTGCATAATACCAAAGGTCTTGGTCATTGCCTCCGTGAGGCCCAACACTCAAAAGCTGCTTTTCATGTGCCACCAGCATCAGCCACCTTGCCTCAGTGAGGCTCAACGCTTAGAAGATGATTTTTATCTAACACCAGCATCGACTACGACCATGATTTCACTTGGCTTGATAGGTCTTCTCCAGCACAGCATATCACTGAAGGTCTTGGTCCTTAGTTACTGCCTCTGTGAGACCCAATGTTTGAAGTTCATGCTTCACTTCCTTGTCCTATATCTTCTTGGGTCTATCTCTACCACAGGTTCCCTCCCCTGTTAGAGATCAACTCTTCTTTACACAGCTGTCCTTGTCCATATGCATCACATGACCTTACCAGCGCAGTCATTTCTTTTGCACACCACACCTGATGCCTAATAATACATAATTAATTCAAATCAAAGTGATTAAATAAACATTATTATTATAAAGGTGGTGAGCTGGTAGAATTGTTAGCATGCTGGACAAAATACTTAGAGGTCTTTTGCCTGTTGCAATGTTCTGAGTTCAAGTTCCGCCGAGGTCGACTTTGCCTTTCATCCTTTATAGGGGTTAATAAAATAAGTACCAGTTGAACACTTGGGTTGATGTAATAGACTCAGCCCCATCTCCCGCAAGCTGCCCTTGTGGCAAAAATTTGAAATTATTATTATGAAGGTGGCAAGCTGGCCAAATTTTCAAATTCTGCTGAGGTTGACTTAGCCTTTCATACTTTTGGGATTGATAAATTAAGTACCAGTGAAACACTGAGGTCAATGTAATCAACACTCCCCCCCCCCCAAATGGATGCCCATGTGGCAAAATTTGAAACTATTATCATTAAGGCATTGAGCTGGCAGAATCATTAGCATACTGTATGAAATGCTTAATGGTAATGTGCCTGTTGCTACATTCCGAGTTTAAGTTCCACCAAGATCCACTTTGCCTTTTATCCTTTTGGAGTTGATAAATTAAGTACCAGTGAAACCCTGGGGTTGATGTAATTGACTAGTCCCCTGCCTCCAAATTTCGGGTCTTGTGCATTTAGAAGAAAGGATTATTATTATTATTATTTGGTTAGAATTAGTCCAGTGGTAGAACATGTGAGTTTGCATCCCATGAACAGCCTTATACTTTTTAAGATGGTGAGCTGGCAGAATCATTAGCATGCTACGCAAAATGGCTACGCAAAATCTCCTCTTCAGCACCAGACACTGGAAGTGGGAGGTGTAATGGACTGATGTGAGAAAGATCTCTTTTGATATGTTACTGCCAGCATGCTGTGATTTGTTGTATTAATTGACAGATTAGTTGTTACTCCAAAATGCATCAGTCTGGCTAGGGGCACTTTAAACTGATTTGGAGTGTTTACTCCTTGTTTTGTCTACAGCGAGAAATTTTCTCCATGACAAAATACAGTGAATGGCTTTCTCACAGGTTTAAATATATTCCTTGAGTACATTTGAACCTTTAACAAGTTTATATCTATTTTATCAAGCTCAAAAGAACGAGAGGTAAAGTTAATTTTGGTAGGATTTAAGCTCAAAGTGTAAAGAGCTGGAAGAAATGTGGCAACATATTGTTTTTCTGACACGCTAATGATTCTGCCTGCTTGCTACCCTAAATAGTTGTTTCAAATTTAGGAGAAGGTGGTGGGGGTTAGTTGATTACACTAACCCCACTACTCGACAAGTACTGGGGTTGGTGTAATTCATTAAAGGAATTTTTAACAGAGTTACTCGCCATACACTGTAGAAACTCAATGCTTTGTAAATATTGAATTAATTACTTTACTCTTGGAGTACAGATGGAGCACTTCAATGTGATGGATGTAATGCTAAATATTTATATATCCTGAAGTTGATGGTGGTATTTGAACTCAGAAGAAATGCTAAGTATTTTGTTCAACACACCAATGATTCTGTCAGCTCATTGTCTTAGTGACAACAAGAGCACTCAGAGAGCACAAACTTCCACCAAGGCAACACCAACGTCCTCTCAATGATTAGACAGATGATTTTTAAAATGAGAATATCTAAATTAAACTCGACTGCTCTCACAAACGAGAATACTAGAAATGAACCTGGCTGCTCTCAAAAATTAAGTAAATAAAACAAGAGAAATAATCCAGAATCCTTGTCTGGTACTGGATCAATCCCAAAATTTAATCAGTTTGTGCCTGTCACGAGACCAAACATCCCTGAAAGTTTGATCCGAATCCATCCAGCGGTTCTTGAGATATTTTGTCCACAGACAAACACAACTGAAAACAATACCCCCCAACTTTGCTTAGGCAGAGGTAATAATGATAATAAATACCCTGATGCAGTACTCGGCAGTGGCTCTCATGGCTTCTCATCATAACTGATTGGATGTGTTATCATGTACATCGTTTTTTGTCTTGGTATAAAAGATGGGCTACAGCAAATATTCTGCTCAATACCACAGATTTGCTTGTCAGTAGAGCATGTCCTTTGGTGGCTGATGATATGTGCATCTAAGATCACAAGCAGAAGTAGTAGGAGAGCATTATAGGAATGTGTTGAAATAAATTCTTTGGAGTTTGAATAATTCACCTCTAGAAACATGGGTGTTTCGTTCAACATCCTTAAACAACCCTTATTCAAGGACCTTTTGAGCGGGATGGGCTACTCAACCTGAAGAAAATTCTAACTGGGCCCCACCTGCAAGCTCATGCGCTGTTTATCTTTATATGAGATCATCATGTTGTGCACATATAGCTGTGGTGCATGTGCCTGGTGCACCCTTATCAGACGGGTAGTCATGATGGGTATACTGGGTTTTGGATATTTTACCCCAGTGTCACTTTGATGACATGCACTGCTCTCTCACTCAATAATAATAATAATAATGTTAGTTTCAAATTTTGGCACAAGGCCAGCAATTTTGTGGAAGGGTTTTGATGCTTTTATGAGTTAGAAATATTCCTTTCTGTTATAGGTGCAAGACCTGAAATTTTAAGGAGAAAGGACTGGTTAATCACATTGACCCCTGTACTCAAGTGGTACTTATTTTATTGACCCTGAAAGGATGAAAGACAAAGTTGCTCTTGGTGGCGTTTGAACTCAGAACATAGAGAGGAACAAAATGTTGCTAAGCATTTTGTAATAATAATAATGGTTTCAAATTTTGGCACAAGGCCAGCAAGTTCAGGAGAAGAGTAAATTGATTACATTGACCCCAGTACTCAACTGGTACTTATTTTATCAACCTTGAAATGATGAAAAGTAAAGTTGACCTCAAGAGAATTTGAACTCAGAACAAGCATTTTGTCCAGTGTACCCACAATCCTGCCAGCTCACCCCCTTAATAATAATAATAATAATAATTCTTTCTACCGTAGGCACAAGGGCTAGTTGATTACATTAACCTCAGAGCTTGACCGGTACTAGGAGGGTAACAAATTGGCTGAGTCGAGATCATCAGATAGACTACTCTTGCAGTATGTGTTGGGGTTTGCTGTAGTCTGAGTTCAGATATTGCCGAGGTCAACGTTGCTTACCAATTTGGGTAGGTCTGCAAATGTTACAAACACTGCTTTGTCTCGATACTAACAATGTCATTCAAATGCTAAATTTTGTTTTATTTTTTTCAGGGACTCTCCTGGGAAGCATTTGATGTATGCTGAAAAGAATTGTGTCCAAATTAGTGCTTAGGTTGAGGCCAAGGAAAATGCTGGAAGTGTTAACAACCAGTGAGGTAAACAGAAATATAATTTATTATGTCATAGTATGTCGGCCCATCTTGACTGAACAACATTACTTGTTTTAGTTTCATATCTAACTAGTCACTATGTACATGACTGCTTGAGCTGCTAGCTAGAAATAACAGCCAAATCTACCTCAAATTACATAACTCAGGTTCTACCATCTAATAAGAAAATAAAGTTAGGATATTTTGGATACTATGTCTGAAAGTAAGATGGGAGGGTCACAAATGAGCTATCCTTGATTATAAATCTACTGGTATAGGATTGGTCTTGAGTTAAGCAACAACAGCAAGAAAAAAGGACACAAGATAATGAAGTTTTATATACACTATCTGAATAAATGAATGAAGGTACTTAGTTCAAATCTTTCCTTGAGTGTTTATAAGAGAAGAATATATGAGGGGTTGCTGAAAAGTTCCTAGCTTTGGGTAAAAGAAAATACAGGAGGATCAGTTAATTATGATTTTATTCAACACTTATATTCCCCTCTCAGATTCACATACTTATTGTAGTTTTTTTAAGCCTTGTAGAAGAACTCGGAAGGTTGGGCCTTAAACTGGGCCTTTTGCGAAACCCTTAAAACTAGGAACTTTTCAGATGCACCTCCTCATATGTATAAATTATCTCCTATTCCCTTTGATTTACTGGCGTAAATCAAAGTTAGCTCCAGAAACAAGGCTCTTATGCATATTGGAAAAATATTCATAGTAACTTTTTTGTTATGTTTTATTTTTCATTGCAAATGTCTGAAATGTGTTTGTTGTAACTGTAGGCTGCTGCCGTGAAACAAGAAACTGATGACAAAACAGCAATGAAGAGACAGCATGATGACGACGATAATGATGACAGCAAAACTCCTTCGAAGCTTCTTAAAGTGAGTTTATTTCAAGATTATAATTTTTTCAAGCTATTAATTTTGTCTTTGAGAGAAGAAACCTTTCTTATTCCTCTCTCTCTCTCTTTTTCACAATATTACAAGCATACTTATCTGTGTTGTGTGTGTGTGTGTGCATACACACGTATGGTGGCGAGGTGGCAGAAACGTTAGCACACCGGGCGAAATGCTTAGCAGTATTTCGTCTGTCTTTATGTTCTGAGTTCAAATTCCACCAAGGTCGACTTTGCCTTTCATCCTTTCGGGGTCGATAAATTAAGTACCAGTTACTCACTGGGGTCGATCTAATCGACTTAATCCCTTTGTCTGTCCTTGTTTGTCTCCTCTATTGTGGGCAATAAAGAAATAAGAAATGTTAGCACACCGGGCGAAATGCTTAGCAGTATTTCGTCTGTCTTTATGTTCTGTGTTCAAATTCCACCAAGGTTGACTTTGCCTTTCATCCTTTCTGGGTCGATAAATTAAGTACCAGTTGCATACTGGGGTCAATCCAATTGACTGGTCCCTTCCCCCAAATTTTGGGCCTTGTGCCTAGTGTAGAAAAATATTACAAGCTTGGCTGTGGGGTTAAGGAGATTGCTTTCCAATAATGTGGTTTCAAGTTCAGTCGCACTGCAAGGCACCTTGGACAAGTGCCCTCTATTATAAGCCCAGGTTGACCATAGCCTTGTGTGTGGATTTGGTTGACAGAAAATGAAAGAGGACCATCTTGTCTGTGTGTGTGTGTGTGTGTTGTTTTGATATTGCACTACAGTTGTGAAACAAGCACAACCTTCTTACAATGTTGTTCATTTCTTGTGTTCCATGAAAACATGTTTGCCCATGGTGATATAATAAATATAATGCTTGGAAACAGGAGGGTTGATGACAGGAAGGGCATCTGCTGCAATGAATTCTGCTGATCCATGCAAAAGGGAAAATGAATGTTAAAAGTATGAAGATGATAACTAAGACAATAACATTGTTTTTTTACATGTCTGTTCTGCCATTCTAGCATGGGTTAGATGAATATTTTATTGAGGCATATATATATATATGTATGTATGTATGTATGTATGTATGTGTGTGTGTGTGTGTGTGTGTGTGTATGTGTGTATGTATGTATGTATGTATGTATGTATGTATGTTGAGTTGAAGCATTGGTGTAACCATGATGTTCTGGTGATCTGATGAGCTAGATTTCTGTATCTGCATGTGTAAAAGATTCGAGCGAGGTCGTTGCCAGTGCCGCCTGACTGGCCCCGTGCCGGTGGCATGTAAAAGCATCCACTACACTCTCGGAGTGGTTGGCGTTAGGAAGGGCATCAAGCTGTAGAAACTCTGCCAGATCAAGATTGGAGCCTGGTGCAGCCGTCTGGTTCGCCAGCCCTCAGTCATTCGTCCAACCCATGCTAGCATGGAAAGTGGATGTTAAACGATGATGATGATGATGAAATTATTATTACATGTAAAAGGCTGTGAAATGGCTGTAATCCTAAGGATGACATGTGGTTAAATAAACATATTCATCTCTCATACCTCCTGACTTTATATATATATATATATATATATATATATATATATATACACACATATATACACACTCATACCTATGCACACATACTTTTGAATGTCTTATTCATGCGTTCATGTCCACATGTAAGAATAATGTGTTGTTATTTCTCTTTATAACCAGAAATCCGAAGCAAACATTCCTATCCGAACTGATCGGAAACGTAAAGTAGCATTGTTGATGGCATACTCCGGAGAGGGTTACTATGGCATCCAAGTGTGAGTAGACAAAACGTTTCATCTATGTCTGTAATGTTGTTGTTCTTGTTGTTTTAGCCCCAGGTCTCTCCTTAGTTGACAGACCAAGTGTGTTTGAACTGTGATAATAGTGATTTTTTTTCAGACCTCATTATTTCTAGGAATACAGTATAAAAATCCTTCATTTTATAAGACATTAGTATGTGAATCAAAGGAGATTTAGCTGCTATTTCTATTGAGTAACCACAGAGGCATCTTCATTGGTGTGTCAAATTCAATCAGATTTGGCCTATAGTGAGTTACACTAACTTCAGATATGCCCGTGTGAAATCCTGTATGGGTAATTGCCGACATTTGTATAGGTCAGTGGTTCTTTACCAGGGTCCAAATGATCCTTAGGGGGCCATATGATATTTTGTTGTTAAAATTCATGTTCAATAAACAGGTTATACCTCTTACAATACTCATAATATTTTAGCAATTTTTTTAATACAATTCTAAATAGTATTTAACTATAAAAAACATAATAGGATTTTTTAAGCATTGAATGACTCTGAGGATTCAGTTGAGTAAAAGAGGAACCAAAGGGGCCCACAAGCAGAAGATAGTTGAGAACCACTTGTATAAATTATTTGCAGTTTGACCAGAGAATGTATAGTCTTCACTTGCATTGAGATTGAATGGGACATGACTTCCTTGAATTTTGGGGGTATTTTTTTGTAATCAGGTCCACAAAGTCAGCATTGTGAGTTTTAACCATCTTACAGCAATGCTCTCTGCCCTCTTCTCTCTCGATCTTTCTCATGTTTTTCACTATCTTACTCTCTACCTTGTTCTTCCCTCTCTATCTATCTTACCTTCTTCCTCACTTTCTTCTCTCTGCCTCTCTTACACTTTTCGTCACTCTCCCCTTATTGCATATATCACTCTTTTCCTCACACTTTCCTATCTGCCTTTCTATCTCCCTACTTCACTTCCTCTCTCTCTCTCTCTGTCTTACTGACTGCCTCTCTATCCACTCTTATTTCTCTCTGCCTCTGCTTTCCTTTCTCTCTACCAACCTCATTCTCTGTTCCTCTGTCTCATTTCTCCCCCTCTACCAACTTTCTCTATTTCCATGCAGGTCACTCCTCCCCATCACATGGACACTCAAAAAAAGCATTCTAAAACTTTACTATGTTTTCATTTTACATTTGATTTTACTTCCATTTTAATTTTTCTCTCTTTCATTAACAATTTCTAGTAATTCCGCTTTCCCAACAATTGAGAGTGAACTGTTCAAGGCACTGGTTGCTGTTGGACTTGTGCCACAAGACCATGTGGACAACCCATATAAGGTAAGTGTGTGTGTGTTGTTAACCTACACCAGTGGTTCTCAGCCGGGGTTCATATAGCCCCTGTGGGTCCATATAAGATTTTTGGGAGTCCACACAAGAAAATAGTGAATTGGGGACCCACAATAGAATTTGAAGGTACCCTGAAAAAATTTTGCTGGTGCTATGTAAAAAGCATCCAGCCCACACCGTGAAGTGCTTGGCATTCGGAAAGGGCATCCAATTGTAAAAACCTTGCCAGAACTGACTTTGCTTGTGCTGGTGCCCTGTAAAAAACACTCAGTCTACTCTGCAGGGTGGTTGGTGTTAGGAAGGGCATCCAGCCATAAAAACCATGCCAAAACAAACACAGAAGCCTGGTGTAGTCTTCTACCTGGCCAACTCCTGTCAAACTGTCTGACGCATGCCAGCATGGAAGGTGGATGTTAAACGATGATGATGATATGTATTACAAGAAGCACCTAGGTTTCTTTCTCTAACATTTTACGTACTTCATCCTACACATGTTATCATCATCATCATCATCATACATCCGTTGTACTTGACTGGGAGTGTATTTTATTGACTCAGAGGAATGAAAGGCAAAGCTGACTTTGGCACAATTTGAACTCAGAACATAAAGAGCTGACAGAAATATTGGTATCAAATTTTGGCACAAGGCCAGCAAGCTTAAGGGAGTGGGTAAGTTGATTATATTGAACCCAATGCTCAACTGGTTCTTATTTTATCAACACTGATAGGATGAAAGACAAAGTTGATGTCAGTGGAGTTTGAACTCAGAACTTAAAGACATACGAAAATGTCACTGAATATTTTGCCTGGTGTGCTAACGATTCTGCCAGTTCACTGCCTTCAGAACTGAAAGAAATATTGCAAAGCATTTTGTCAAATACTCTAATGATTCCAGCACCCTAAGCTGAGCTCAAACTTAAAAAAAAATTTTCATGATAGGTGATGTTAATAGTGATGTTCTATCTGTTACTTATTTCTTTATTGCCCACAAGGGGCTAAACATAGAGGGGACAAACAATGACAAACAAAGGGATTAAGTTGATTACATCGACCCCGGTGTGTAACTGGTACCTAATTTATCGACCCCGAAAGGATGAAAGGCAAAGTTGACCACAGCGGAATTTGAACTTAGAACGTAACGGCAGATGAAATACCTATTTCTTTACTACCCACAAGGGGCTAAACACAGAGAGGACAAACAAGGACAGACAAATGGATAAGGTCGATTATATCGACCCCTGTGCGTAACTGGTACTCATTTAATCGACCACGAAAGGATGAAAGGCAAAGTCGACCTCGGTGGAATTTGAACTTAGAATGTAATGGCAGACAAAATACCGCTAAGCATTTCGCCCGGTGTACTAATGTTTCTGCCAGCTCACCTTTTTTTTGCTTTTCTTTTTTTTTATAGTATTAGCATGACCAATAATTCATCATTAACAGATGTTCCCTCTGTTACTGCTAGCCAACTGACCTTGTCCTAGTAAACATTGAAGTCATACATTTTTATCCTTTTTTTTTTCAGATGTCTTTCCAAAGAGCTGCTCGTACAGATAAAGGTGTATCTGCTATTGGACAAGTTGTTTCACTGAAGATAAGTATCTGAACTGTTTTATTGTGTTATTTAAATTTTATACCTCATAACACCTCTAATTAGTCAAGCCAGCTCCATGTGAAGGATACCAATGTTAGCAGCACATAAAAAGCACCTGTGTTGCTGCCATGTGAAGAGCATCTGTGCTTGTACCACAGAAAAAGCATTCATGCTGGCACCACATTAAAAACACCCATGTCAGCACCTTGTAAAAAGTATCCTTGCTGACATCATGTAATCAGTACCCATGTTGCTGTCACATATAAAGTACCTGTGCTGGCACCGTGTAAAAGCAACCAGTACACTCTGCAAAGTGGTTGGCATTAGAAAGGGTATCCAGCCATAGAAACCATTCCAAAACAGACAATTGGGGCCAAATGCAGCTCTCCAGCTTGTCAGCTCCTGCTGAACCATCCAACCCATGCCATCATGAGACAGACATAACACAGGCTATGCTTTCAGGTTTTTTGGATAAAGTTTTCAGAAATAATCCAATGACTTTACCATTAATTCTGTGAAATATTCTCGGGTCCTGTTAGTACCTATTAATTTCAGTCACAAGGCATTTGACAGCCCATGGCTATCATAGACGTTTTCAGATATTTGTGTCTGCAATAGAATTGCAGAATGCATTCAAATGGTGAGAGATATTTCCTTTTAGCTCACATTTGCTGCCTTTGTTTAAGTCAAATATTCCAGTTAAGAAAATGGCAGTTTGTATGTTGGAAGATATTAAGCGAGCGACTAGAATCCTTCGATCACCTCTGTCTACGCTGCATCCTTCGTGTCCAATGGCATCACTTTGTCTCCAACAATTTGGTGCGACACCAGTACAAAATCACCTCCCTCCGACAAGTCATCCTAACGAGATGTCTACGTTGGCTAGGTCATGCACTCCTTTGTCAACTAGGAGAATTCATCTATGAAGCAGTTGCCCCAGCTCCCCTTCGGGGCTGGCGAAAGCGATGTGGTGGACAACGAAAAACATAGCTAATGACAGTCAAAGCTGATCTGGAACCCAACCTAGGCCCCCATATCTACAGCATTCGCCGCTGGAATAAGGAGTGGTTGGAGATCACGTGGTCGCTAGCCTCAAATCGCCAGGTCTAGTTGGCATTTGTGAGAGATGCAGCACTGAGGATGAATGAAGCCAGCTCAACCCACCCCTGGTGAATGCTGTCTCAAGACAAGACAAGACAGTTTGTATGTTGGGGTACAAGAAAATGGCAGTTGGGGTACACATCATACTTAGAGGCTTTGCTTTATTGCTTAATGTTTTTTTATATTTTTTTTTTTACATGTTGATACATTTTGATAATTTGATTGATCGACTCAATGAGACACTTCCAAAACAGATCAGAATCTTAGGTAAGTCAGTCTTTTAAATGATTTTAAATCTCTTGTTTTGTGGGTTTTCTCTTTCTCTTGTTTGTTTTATGGTTTTATTATTTATTGTTTGGTATGGGGGGAAAAAAAAGAGCCTTCTGATGAGAAATGAATGAAATTTATTTATTTATTCATCATCATCTTCATCATTTTTTAAACATTCACTTTTCCATGCTTACATGGGCCAGACAGTGGTGCATTGAGCATAGTTTCTATGACCAGGTACCCTTCTTGTTGCTAGTCCCTGCTTATTTCCAAGCATGGTAATAATCTCTCAGTCTATGGAACAACAAACGGCCTGGACATGCTTGTATGGTAGACTGTCAGTAAACAACACCAGAAGACCATCCAGAAGCCATTGCTCACAAACCAGCAAACACACACAAGGGATATAAGAACTTACTCACACAACTTACAGACACACATGCACACACACACGCGTGCGTGCGACAGGCTTCTTTCAATTTCCGTCTTGCAAACCCACAGACAAAACTTTGGTAGGCTGGGAACTATAGTAGAAGATACTTGCCCAAAATGCCATGCATTGGGATTGAAACTGTGTGGCTGGGAAGCAAACTTCCTTACTACACTGCCTTGCTTGCACCTATCTTGCTTTCTACAATTTGCTTTCTACACAGAATTTTTAAATCAAAATGAAAAGAGATAACATTTGAGCTGGTAGTGAGTCAACTGGTTTATTGTATATCAATTCTAATTTTCTCTCGTGCTTTTCATTTTTGTAGGCATGCTGCGTACTACAAATTCTTTCAACAGTAAGAACCATTGTTCACATCGTACATACATTTATGTTATGCCAACGTTTGCACTGACTCCTGTAGAAGAGGTATGTATGTTGAAAATTGCATCTACAATGACAAATATTTTTTTTTTTTTGCAATATTTGTTATTTAACCCTTTCGATACCAACCCGTCTAAAACTGCCTCTGGCTCTGTTGTACAAATGTCTTGTTTTCATTAGTTTTGAATTAAAATCTTTCATCAAACCTAGTCACAATTTATGTTCCTAACACTAGCTTAATGACTGGACACTAAACTCTGCTTGCGAAGACCTGTTGAGTCAAGTGAAATCGAAATTGAAATCAAATTCATGACTGGCATCCATGCTAGTGGAGCATGAAGAGCACCATCCGAGCGTGATCATTGCCAGAGCAGCTAACTGACTTCTATGCCGGTGGCACATAAAAAGCACCATTGTTGCTAGTGCCGCTGGACTGGCTCCTGTGCAGGTGGTATGTAAAAAACACCATTTCGAGCGTGTCCATTGCCAGTACTGCCTGACTGGCCCTCGTGCCGGTGGCACGTAAAAGCACCCACTACACTCTTGGAGTGATTGGCATTAGGAAGGGCATCCAGCTGTAGAAACTTTGCCAGATCAAGATTGGAGCCTGGTGCAGCCATCTGGTTCTCCAGCCCTCAGACAAATCGTCCAACCCATGCTAGCATGGAAAGCAGACGTTAAACGATGATGATGATGATGATGATGAAGAAGAAACACAGAACATCTCAAAATAAGTACAGTAACAGAAGGGTTAAAACCTTTAGCGCAACATGTGTTTATATATTTGGGGTGAATTATTTTGTAAGGATGAATAACAGAAACAATGATTTACTTGTAAAAGAAAATCTATGGTAGGATTCAGTTATGTTCCTTTATATTCAGAGTTTAAAGGGATAGCATGGCTTATCCCTTATTTGTCAATAGATAAAAAGTTCTAGTAATACACTGCAAGTTGATTCAAGGGCTTAGACACATACACACTCATAGTCACGCGTGTGCATGCAGTATCTATATTCGTTTGTTCTTGTTTCACTCATTAGACTGTGGGACTGCTTTGAAGGGCTTAGTTGAATAAATTGATCCTGCTACTTCTGTTACTTCTTCCATTGGTCCTTTTCGCTGAACTGCTGAGTTTAGGGATCATAAGCAAAGCAACACTGGTTGTCAACTGGTTTTGGGACAAACACAGTGATATGCCCACACATTCATATATGCATGCATACATGATCATATGGTGCATGCGCACACACAAATGTGTGCACATGATGGTCTTCCAAATAGTTTCCTTAAACCAAATTCTGTCAAGGCATAGGTTGGTCTGGTGCTATAATAGAAGACACTTGCACAAGGTTCTGCACAGTGGAACTGAACCAGAGACCATGTAGTTGCAAAGAGAATGCCTTAGCTGCCCAGCCATACCTGTGCCAATATGTATATACATATATATATATATTTATATAACAAAAATATGGATAGAGGAAATCAGATCTTTAATTGTAGAATTCATTATACAAAGCCGACAGTTGTTTCTGTTGTAGCAACAGATTTAGATATAGAAAATGTTGAAATTAATATATTCGAAAATGCATGTTAACACAATGTCTTCAAGGTGATCCAAAGTTGGTTAAATTCAAAGTGAACTAAGGAAATATTTCCAGTACACAAGCACATACAAAAAGAACATTAAGATGAAAAATAATCTAAGAAGACTTAATTTTGTATTCAACTCTTGATGATGTCAGTGGATAACAAAAGAATAAAAAATACATACATACATATATATATATATATATATATATATATATATATATATATATAACAAACTTACTTAGAAATGGATGCATGCGTTCTGTCGTGTAATAACAAATTAATAAATAAAATATATGCATATATGTACGTATCTACATCTACATGTACATGCATATATGGTACAGGACACCAAAAAAACGTCGAACACAATGAAAAATGAAAACATAAACACAAAACCAAGGAACTGGACATTTTTCTTAAACAACAAAAAAATAGAGTACTGGACAAATAACACAAGGAAAATTCCCCTTCTTCAGTCGCCATGGTTTCATCTACTCCGCGTATACACACACACACACACACACACACACACACACACACACACACACATATATATATGTAGTTTACGTTTTCTTTTTTATGTTTTATTTGGTGTTTAAATTCTAAATGTTTTTTTCTTTCTTTCATTTCAGAATGTTGTTTTAGATTACAGAATAGAAGGTAAGCTTCCTGAAAAATATTTCCTTTCTGTCATTGAACTTTGAATTATGAAGGAGGTTAGATGACTTGCTGCTGTTTGGATTATGTCCTAACACAACATAACACGACCCTAGTTGATAGTATATCTCATAATAAGATAAAAATTGACAGTTCATATTCTGTAACTTGGTTCCTTCTCTCTCAGTGGCCATTCCACCTTAATGTATGGAGCTGGCAGCACTATTAAGAAAAGTTTCACAAGTGTTTTGTTGAACTGCAGTTTTTGAATTTAATGCCTTAAGTAAAGCAACCTAGAGTAGACTAGTTCAATGGCAGATTGAATCTTTTGATATCAACCTGTTTGAGACTATCCTTGGTCTTGTAATACAAGCTTCCTGTTTAAACCTTTCAGCATTCAAATTACTCAGTCAGATGTAAAGCTTATTCACATTCTCTTTACTCTCTTTTACTTGTTTCAGTCATTTGACTGTGGCCATGCTGGAGCACCGCCTTTAGTCGAGCAAATCGACCCCGGGACTTATTCTTAGTAAGCCTAGTACTTATTCTATCGGTCTCTTTTGTCGAACCGCTAAGTTACGGAAACGTAAACACACCAGCATCGGTTGTCAAGCGATGTTGGGGGGACAAACTCAGACACACACACATATATATAGATATACATACATATATACGATGGGCTTCTTTCAGTTTCCGTCTACCAAATCCACTCACAAGGCTTTGGTCGGCCCGAGGCTATAGTAGAAGACAGTTGCCCAAGGTGCCACGCAGTGGGACTGAACCCTGAACCATGTGGTTGGTAAGCAAGCTACTTACCACATGTCTTGAATTAATTATGCATCATCTCATAACTTTGAGATTTCAATGATGTGATTGTTTATTTGTAGAATGACTTTGTAGGGAAGGTGTGAGAGGCCAGATCTGGTCAGTTTGAACATAAAACAGGTTGAATATTTGGGCTGAATAAAGCTAAGTTTAAATGCTAAGGGATAAGTCATCATCATCATCATTATTGTCATCATCATTTAATGTCTGTTTTCTGTGCTAGCATGGTTTGGATGGTTTGGCAGGAGCTGGTAAGCCAGAGGGCTGTACCGGGCTCCAGTCTGTTTTGGTATGCGTTTCTACAACAGGATGCCTTTCCTAATGCCAACAACTTCACAGAGTGTACTGGGTGCATTTTATGTGGTGCCAAAACCTTCCATCAAAACTTTATGCTAATTTATGTTCCAAAATGCCAGTGCAATAACGACAACATTATTTTTCTAAATTCTTCATTATTTTCATAATAACCGAGCTAAAACATCATCATCATCATCGTTTAACGTCCGCTTTCCATGCTAGCATGGGTTGGACGGTTCAACTGGGGTCTGGGAAGCCAGGAGGCTGCACCGGGCCCAATCTGATTTGGCAGTGTTTCTACAGCTGGATGCCCTTCCTAACGCCAACCACTCCGTGAGTGTAGGTTGTGCATTTTACATGCCACCAGCACAGGTGCCAGACGAGGCTGGAAACAGCCACGATCGGATGGTGCTTTTTACATGCCACCGGCACGGAGGCCAGTCAGGGCGGCGCTGGCAACGGCCATGTTTGGATGGTTCTTTTACGTGCCATCGGCACTGGTATCACAACTACAATTTCCATTGATTTTGATTGATTTCGATTTCACTTGCCTCAACAGGTCTTCGCAAGTCCTCAACAGGTCTTGTGCATTTCAATAGAAATTTAGTGACAAACGAGTTAAAGAGGCTCTAACTCTCACATCTGCTTACTGCTAGAGAAACTGGGGAGATTATGAGTAGTCCAAGTGAACCCTTTTTTACCCTATTTTCCTCTCCATTGTAAACTGTGAAAGGATTTATTAAAACTTTTGATCTTCTGAATATTAGCAACAAGCAAATTGTGCAGTGATTGTGCTGATGTCACAAATCTGCTGTGCTGCACCGACCACTCATGCATACTCGTGTCCACAACTAGGAACCTCTCTGTTACTGTTTGACTTGCTAGAAATAGCACATAAATCTTTCTCAAATTAAATTCAACTGACTTAACCTCCTAACATACACGTTATTTTTTCAGTTTCTATGATGGTGGTGGTGGTTGTTGGTGATGATGGTATAGTAGTAACAATAGTGGTTGTATGATGATGGTATAGCAGTAATAATAGTGGTTGTATGATGGTGATAGTGGTGGTAGTGATGAATATAAAGCTGGTTTTGGCAGTAGTAATGGTGGTATAGTAGCAACAATAGTGGTTGTATGATGATGATAATCATGGTGGTGGTGGTAGTTGCAGTGATAATCACTTCAATTATAATTGCAGTGATGATGGTTATGTTAAACCTAAAAATCCTATTTCTTTATATTTCAGAAAGCAAACTGGAAGAGCTGAACAGCGTTTTAAGTTTGTTTAAGGGCACACATAATTTTCATAATTTCACCTCTGGACGGTAAGACATCCTCTCTTTCTTTCTTTCCTTTTGCTTATTCTCCTCTCATCCTCTCACTTTTTCCTCTTGTCTCTCTCTTTCTCTTTCTCACATTTCTTGTGATTTGTAGACAGTGGCATAGCTAGGGTAAACTGTGCCCGGGGCAAACTGCAAAAATGTGCCCCTTCCCTTACAAAATCCATGATATTATATAATACTTATTTGTTACAAGTAATTAATGTTTTAAAGCAATATTTTTGGAATAATTATTTTACCAGGGTTCATTTACCTGCCAGTTCAGTACAGCCTGTAATTAAAAATATATTTTTTGAATGTTTACTTTTACGAAACCTCCTTATTTTAACCGTTTAATAATTGAAGCATTAAAAACATCTAATGTGTGAAATGAGATGTAATAAAAAAAAAAAAACAATTGTTTAATGTCTTGTCTTTCTTGCTTTTGATGAGGTGCTCCCCACTTCAATTGGCACCTGGGGCACATGTCCCCTTGACCACCCCACTAGTTACGCTACTGTTTGTAGAACAGTTCATACTTAGTCTGGGACCTTGTCCTTCATCTTGCTGTCGTGGGTGACTCTGCCAGAAGTTAATGCTTCTGAGACTGCTGCTCTCAGAATCATGGGTGAGGCATCATGCAAGCTTCTTGATCACAACAAGATTGATGACCCTTAGAAGGAAATTGATACTAGTATGACCAGTAGCAGCCATTCAAGAATTTGGACCTGAAGATCTCCATTTCCAGCGACTTCGAGGGCCACCTCCCAGTGGTGTCGGGCGTCAACGAAGAGCCCTCGACTACAACAAGATGACCAAAGTTTTTTTTCTTTCCAAGGTCTGGGGTCTCCCGCCCATAAGCCCTAGACCATCACCTAATCACCCTTACCCATCTTGTTGCTTAACAACAACAACAACAGCAGCAGCAACACCACCACCATTACCACCACCACCATCACCACCACCACTGCTGAGGTGCTGCCACTGCCTGCACCACCACCTCCTCCTCCTGTTCCTATTGTTGTTATTGTTGTATAGCTGTACAATGTTGATAATATTGCTCATTGATATTTATCTTTTCTCCCTCTCTCTCATCTTATTTAGGAAATTCTCTGACCCAAGTGCCAACCGTTACATTATGGATTTTGAGGTAAGTTTTTCCCTTGTTTTTCAACATCTGTTGTTTCTTCTACTTCATTATTCATTCCATTTACACCCAATCCCTCCACAGTCATCCCCTACTCATCCCTACCTTCCCTCCAACGTATACCTATCATCACTCATCTCTTGTTCTTCATTCATTATATTCATTTCTTATCACTAACTTTCTCCCACTCTCTCATATACTCTTGCAGCCTCTACTCAGCCACACATCCTGTTCTCCACTCCCCTTGTACCTTGAAGGTCCACACTGTCCCCCTCCTTACTACTATTTTTAGCCCCTTCCAGTTCCACCTCAACCACTCTCATCCTCTCTCCTATAATCCTTTCTACTAGAGGCACAAGGCCTGAAATTGAAGGGGAAGGAGATAGTCGATTACATTGACCCCAGTACTCAACTGGTATTTAATTTATCAACTCTGAAAGGATGAAAGGCAAACTCGACCTCAGTGGAATTTGAACTCAGAATGTAGCAGCAGATGAAATACTGCTAAGCATTTCGCCCGGTAATATACAAGGGTTGATTGAATTGGTTCTACATTCTCCCACTGCATTCCATGTAGGCGACTGTTTTAGTGCTCAAAAAGAAATCAATAATTTTATCGATTTGATGCTTTATTTCTCCTTCTTCTGCCTCTACTTTACATTACATCCATATTTTCAGGCAGGAAAACCAGTGGTCATCGATGGTCTAGAGCTGGTCACTATCAGGATTCAAGGCCAAAGTTTTATGTTGCATCACATTCGTAAAATGATCGGTACGCTATTTACATATTTACATGTTTCCATGTTTCCATTGTTGATATTGTCTTGTTGTTGTGTTGCTGTTTTTGTTGTTATGTTGGTGGTACTGTCTGATCTAGCAGACCTATGGTCAAAAATACATCATCCTTGACCCCACATGTCTTATTTTTCTTGTATAAATATATCAAGGACAAAAGAACGGTGAATCAGCAGTCATTGGAGTGTCAGATAGAATGCTGTACCATATTTGTTTTGACTAAGGCTAAGAGCTGGCAGAATTGTTAGCACAAGACAAAATGCCTAGTGGCATTCTATCTGTCTTTACAGATATATATATAAATTTTAATTTAAAATGAGGGTGAGAAATTGGATATTAATTTAATTAACATCAATTTAACACCAGTGGTCTAGCATACTAAAATCTGAAGGTTCAGTAAATTGTATTATATACATATGAGAGGGATGACAACTATGTGGACAACCCTTATGCTAGAAGTAGATCTGCTATGGTCTTACCACTCAAGAAAAAATGGTAAGACCATAATAGATCTACTTCTAGCATAAGCCTTCTTAACCACACACCTATACCCACAACTATATATTGATTTCGTTTTGTCTTTTCCAGGTTTATCAATAGCCATTGTTCGAGGATTTTGTGGGAAGGATGTCATTGATCTTGCATGGAAGGCTGAGAAAGTAAGTTGAGCTTCTTTTACTTGCTGCTATTGTTGTTGTTGTTGTTGTTTTTGTTGTTGTTGCTGTTAAGACTGCAGGTCATCTCAAGTGATAGTGGGGGATATTTTTTTGAGAGAATTTTGACTGTTATTTCTAGCAAGTCAGACAACCATGTTATAATGTAATAACGATAAGACTGATCTTAGATGTGGCTGTGTGGAAGGCTGCACCAGACTCCGCTCTGTTTTGGCATGGTTTCTGTGGCTGGATGCCCTTCCTAATGCCAACCACTCTGGGAGTGCAATGGGTGCTTTTACGTGTGACTGGCACGGGTGCCGTATGTGCAACACTGGTATCAGCCATGACTGCAGTTTTACTTGGCTTGATGGGTCTTCTCAAGCACGACATAATGCCAAATGGACTTGAAGCCCAGCATAATGCCAAATGGTCTTGGCCCTTGCCCCCATGAGGCCCAACACTCAAAAGGTAATTTAATTTATCATGCCACTGACACAAGTCCCATTTGTGTGACAGCGGTGTCTGCCATAACTGCGATATTACCTGGCTTGATGGATCTTCTTCTCAAGCACAACATAATGCCAAGTATGTATGTAATTATATCATTGATTTATCTCTAGTGTTCTGTTTTGTCTTTGATCAAGTAATGGAGTATGGGACCATTGAATGATGACAATATTTTTTGATAATAAAATTATGTGTTTGAACTGTTAAAACAATATGTTAATTATTTTCAAAATTTTTTCTTTACAGGTGGATGTTCCCAAAGCACCAGGATTGGGCCTTGTTCTAGAAAGGGTAAAGATTTTCTTTTTCTATTTCTATTTTCTTGCTATGGCCTGTGTATGTAGCACTTAAACCTTTTGTAATACATGGTGCTTTGGTTTGTGTAACCAAAAAGACCCAAATTTTTTTCTGTTGAGATTGAAATTGATGGGTGCATATAGAAAACAATGGATAAAGTGCTTAAAACTATCAGGTCCTTAAGAATGAAATGTCCGATTTTCTTATGCACCAAGTTTGACAGTTGTTAATGTTTTATTCTGACAATTCTTTGTTTTACAACATTGAAGAGTTACATCATCACTTTTCGAAATGCAATTCATGGCGTCTGATTATATTGTGAGTTTTCTTGTATACAAGTCAAATTTTTCAGACCAAAATTTACAGCCAAAAATGGTCGATTGATTTATATGCTAAAATGATTTTGGAAGACTAAAAATTCTATGTAAAATGCAGCAGGATTTGGAAAGATAGAGATGATGTTTGAATGTTTACATTATAAACATAAACTATGTTGACTTGTATGTTTGAGGAGAATATAGTAATATTTATATTATTCAAAGCACCATCCGATCGTGGCTGTTGCCAGCCTTGCCTGGCCCCCGTGCCGGTGGCATGTAAAAAGCACCATCCGATCGTGGGCGTTTGCCAGCCTCGTCTGGCACCTGTGCCGGTGGCACGTAAAAAGACCCCACTACACTCACGGAGTGGTTGGCGTTAGGAAGAGCATCCAGCTGTAGAAACATTGCCAGATCAGACTGGGCCTGGTGCAGCCTTCTGGCTTCCCAGACCCCAGTTGAACCGTCCAACCCATGGTAGCATGGAAAGCGGATGCTAAATGATGATGATGATGATTGAAAATGCCTCAACCCTTTAGGATTCAGATTATACTCTCAAGCGGGATGGTGGTTGTCTCTTGAGCCCCAGAACAATGATTCTGCAATTTCTTACTGAACAACCATCACAGATAATTTGCTTATAGTGATCAAACGTTTGTACTTACTCATTAGCTCACTCCCTCCATCATGATCGGCATTACCTTGTCAAAGCAATCACAAAAGCAATGTGAGATGCAGTGTTTTGCTGAAGAACACAAGGCACCACCTTGTTCAGGAATTGAACCCAAGATCTCACAATTGTGAATGCAACCCTCCTAAGCACTAGGCGATACACCCCACTCTGTCAAATTAAATGTTTATTTAGTTACATTGGTTCAAATTAATCATGCGTTATCTCAGAGCTTTGAGATTTCAATGTTTAGTTTGAGAATGATATTGTAGGGTAGGTGCAAGAGGCCAGATCTGCTTAGTTTGATCACAAAACAGATTGCATATTTGAGCTGGACATGGCTGATTTAAGTGCTAAAAGGTTAAAATGTAAAAGATATATTATTGATACCATTCAAAATGTGACCGTGTGTGTACTGTTGGCGATTTTTTTTTCCTCTGTCTTCCCTTCTTCGGATCTTTCCTTCTCCTATGTTTCCGACGAAGAGCTCCGCTCGAAATGTTAAACCCTCCTTCTTTCCTGAGTGTCCAATAATACTATATTTGTTCCATGTCCTCGCATTGTTGTGTTTTTTTGTGCTTTCTGGTTTGGATTAACTTTATTATTGATATCATATGTTTTTAGAATCCCTAACTCAGAAGGAAGCAATTGTACTCCATTTATTGGGGTTGTGGGTTCAGCTCTAGCTTAGGTATTTTTGCTGTTATGAAAATAAGGGTGTATAGCTTATCAATATTTGTAAAAGCTTTATCAACATAGCCATACAGTAGAATATTGTTAGATATAGATTATGCCTCTGATTTCATTCCATAGTTAATTTAGATTATTTAAGCAGTGGTTCCCAAAGTGGGCGGTATTGTTCCCCTGGGAGCGTTGGAAAGTTCCAAGGGGGCATTGAAGAAAAATGGGGTGATAATGGGGGTAGTGATTCATGTAAAAAGCAGGGCCATAATAAGGTAGCGATTCATGTAAAAACAACAAAATAATGGGTTCATTAGGTTAAGTTTTATTTGTGAAATACAGTTGCTTTGAATTTGCTTTAGAAAGAGGTCTATGTTTGTGACGGTTAGTTGGGGTGGGGGCACTAGGGATATGGCTTGGATGTAAAGCGGGTGGCAACCCGAAAAAGTTTGAGAACCACTGGTTTAAAGCATTAGCTATATACAATGTTCTTTCCATACATTTTCAATCATTTTAATAACATTATCACAATGGAAAGACCAAAATAGACTGCAAATCATGATGATGATGATAATGATGATTTAATGTCATCTTCCACACTGGCATAGGTTAGATGGTTTGATAGGATCTGACAAATTGTAGGGTCCTTTTAGTCCTGTCTTTCTGAGAATTTACCAGATTCTCTAGGGCTGGCGTCAGAAAAATTATTACCCAGTTGACTCCATATATTTACTAAATTCTTCATCACTTTTACATTTAATTGAAATGAAGTTATTGTATTCATTGCATTTTTCAACAGAAATTTGGTAACAAAAAAGGGGTTAACTAGTGTTTGAGTGGAATTGACTTCAGATTTGAGTGAAGTGTAAGTTGAGAAAGCCACTTGATAACAAAACATTAATTCATGTATGTTGTATAAAAGTCTTATAACTGAATTTCATTGGTGTAAAATTGGTGTGATTTAATATTTGTCTTTTCTGGTTCTTCTGTCTAGTTGCATTATAATGGTTACAATAAACGGTTCGGCAATGATGGCATCCATGAACCTTTAGTGTGGGATAAATATGATGTAAGTACGACTTCATGTTTTCACTATTATTATGACATGATCTCTCTCTCTCTATATATATATATTATATACATGTGTGTGTGTGGACTGGGTGCTTTAAGTGGTACCTGCACTGACAGGGTCACCAATTACTTGCAAGACAGCACACACACACACACACGCACGCACGCGATGGTTTTTCTGCATTCCTGGTCTACAAAATTCTGCCATAAAGCCTCGGGCTACAGTAGAAGGCATTTAGTCAAAGTGCTGCACTGTAAGATTGAACTTGAAACCATGTACTTAAGAAGCAAAATACTTAACAACATAACCAAACCTCTGCCAGTTAACTTAGATATTTAAAATTTTTTTCTTAAACATGAAGAAAATCTGAAAAATTATGATCATATTAGGAATCCTTTGTTTTTCTTCCTTTTAGAACCTTTATTCATGTTATTCTTCTTATTTACTTTCTAGGAGCAAATGGAGAATTTTAAAGAAGAATTTATCATGAAAAACATTGTCGAGAAAGAGAAAGAAGAGAAATCGTATCCTTAAATTCTTTACTAACTTTGGTCTCTATGACAACCAATACATATGTGTTCTTGTAATTTCATGACGTTGTTGTTGATGATAATGTTGGTGTTGTAAAGAGGGAGTTGATGAAAAAAAAAAAAAGGACCCTGCCTATTGTTATTATTGAACTCAAGTGGGCCCTTGTCAGAGCAGACTTATGATTTCAAGACATTTCAGCCATCACCTTCTTGTCTTCTTTTCAAATAGGGTATTTCTAGGGATTCATTATAGCGTTATTCTTTTTTCTTCAAGATGTTAGGGTGTAATTTGAGAGAATTTTGGCTGCTATTTCTAACAGGTTGAATGATTGTACAGAGGACCCCTCATTGGCTCATTATGTTCAGCAGCAGCTGTTGTTGTTGTTGTTTGGACCATGGTCAGCCCTGAATGGGCTGATCTGATGTCATATGCATTAGGGTCATGCCGATCCTACTTTTCTTGTTAAGGCAGCCTAGGGTGGTTTTTCTACCTGGCCGGCTCCTGTCAACCGTCCTACCCATGCATGCATGGAAGATGGACATTAAACGATGATGATGATAGAAATAACATGCTTTACATAACACTTAAGCATCAGTTTGGATTATATAAAGCTTTATTTTATATTTTAAAAAATTCTACAGTGCACTTGGATACCCTTTACAATACACCAGTGCTTTGCAGTGCATTGTTGGAAAACCGATGATTCTCTGTCTCGAAAAAACTTGAAGGACGTCTATTGGTTGGTCATAATTGTGAATCTTCAAATAAGGGACATAACTCTACGCGTTTCAAGTTGAGTGAATCGTATAAAACCTTTCTCATTGGTTCATGTGTGTGTGTGTGGTGCACGTGTAGTGATGCAGTGTTTAGTTAGTCTTCGTTTCTTGTTAGTGTAAAATCTTCCTTGACTCTTTAATCTCTCAGTCTCTTCAAATGGCTGCCTTGCCTCCACCATCACTGCTACAAGGCTCACGTCGGCCCCATTGCCGGGAAGTCGTCACTCCACCATGCGATGCGGAAACTCTATAAGTTAGAGAAAGCAAAGTTAGACGTTGCGCAACCGGCATAAAAAGGAAACAGAGGTGGGGACGGAGGTGGGGGGCGGGGGTAAGAGAGAGGAAGAGGAAGAGAACAAGAATAGGATAAAATAACAAGAAATAACAAACAAACAAATAGAAAAACACGTTTATGTTTTAAATAATTAAGAGGCAATACCAGCATGAAAGAAAAAAAAATTCAATAATTAGTGTTGATATACTGGGTTGGCCATAAGTCACCCAACAGCAAATCAAAATTCCATAAATACTTTCTGTTATTCCGTATTGACTCGAATGGAAAAATGTGTCGCTCAAAAAGGACTTCAGCTTGAACAATTTTCATGTTGTTCTATATTTAGATGCTTTTATTTAAATTAATTCAGTTGTTAAACATAAATAAATCTTGGAATTAAAAGGTTTTGATTTACTGTCAAGTGACTTTTGGTCAACCCTGTGTGTATGTGTGTTTGTATATATATATATATATATATAGAGTTGGCCAAAAGTCCCCTGACAGTAAATTAAAATTCCATAAATACAATCTGTGATTCTGTATATTCAAATGAGAAATGTGTCACTCAAGAAGGACTTCAGTTTGAACAATTTCCATAGTTGGACATAAATTTTCATAATTAAACACAAATAAATCTTGGAATGAAATGGTTTTGATTTACTGTCGGGTGACCTTTGGCCAACTCTGCATTTAATGAATGCAAAGGCGGTGTGCCTGGCAGAACTGTTACCTCATTGGACAATAAAGCCTAGCAGTATTCCTTCCAACTTTATGTTCTGAGTTCAAATGCTGCCAAGGTCAACTTTGTCTTTCATCCCTTCAGGGTCAATAAAATAAATACCAGTTGAACGTTGAGGTCGATGTAATTGACTTAGCCCCACCCCTCAAAACTGCTGGACTTGTGTTTAAAATTTGAAACCAATGTATTAAATGAGTAGAATATTAATATACGGTAACAAATACTATTTTTGATGGCATAAAAGACACATAGGAGTATTAGATACACCCCACAATTTCATCTTCATCATCATCATCATCATCATCATCATCATCATCATCGTTTAACGTCTGCTTTCTATGCTGGCATTTATTCATTCATTCATCTAATTTTCTCCCAGGTTGGCTGACCGAAAACTATTGGTTATAGCTCTAGTTAAGAATGCAAATGCCCAATTCTATCTCATTATTATTATTACTATTCTTTCACACTGGCAGCCTGAGTTTTTGCTGTTTCATGGTGCCCAATTCTATCTCATTATTATTATTATCACTACATCCATGTATATTCAAGAAAAGTAGTTTTTAGTGTATTAAAGCTTATGGGAGGCCCAAATTCACATATAGAACCCAGGGTGGTTATTTTGAAACGTCTTTTTGGAGGAAAAGTGCATTTTATATTCCTTCATATATGAGGAGGTGCTAGAAAGTTCTTGGCTTTGGGTAAAAGAAAATGCAGGAGGATTAGTTAATTATGATTTTATCCAATATATTCCCCTCTCAGATTCACACACTTATTGCAGTGATCCTACAGTTTTTCTAAGCCTTGTAAAAAACTTGGAAGGTTGGGCCTCCAACCATGCCTTCCACGATACCCTTAAAGCCAGGAACTTTGCAGTATTTCCTCATATGATAATTGTAAGGTGAAGACTACAAATTATTTTGGTAAATAAATTGTTAATGCTATTTTATGTGTCTGACAAATTTGTTTTTGTTGTTGCTAGATGAGGGAGTGTGGGGAAGAGCCTGTGGCTTTTGCAAGTTCTCCTACACTGGGAGATTGGTGTTACTATTCCCCTTGAACTTTTGTCAATCAATACCTGTGGGAAAGACATGGACAGAGAGGGAATTCCAGTGATTGAAGGGAGGAAGGGCTGTGCTTAATGGTTAGTACAGCATCTGGTGGTGGTAATGCACAACAAAGGTGCTGAGAGGAGGGGAGACCTGTAGGAAAGGAATGCCTGAGTGAGAGTGACATGAGCCCAGTTAGCTTCAAGGAGCAGAGGCCATTATAGTAGTGGTAGGAAAGACAGAAGGAGAGGAAACAGTATGCCTCTGGGCCAGAGGCTGGATCAGCTGTGAATGACTTGATACCACATTGGATGCTTTTTCTGGATGCCTTGCTATTTTAGTTGCAACTCTTTACGTTCTGTGTTCAAATCCTGTTGAAGTTGATTTTTGCTTTTCTTCCTTCTGGAGGTTGATAGAATACAGTATCAGTTAAATACTGTAGTTGTTATGATTGAAGAATATCCAAGTTTGAAACGTTGTGTCTAGTTTAGGAGTCTAATATTTTGATTATTTTTGGTAAGCATGGGTGACAACTGTGGGCATGTTTTGATCTGTGAGCATCATCATCATCATCAGCAGCATCCTCACCATCATCATCATCATCACTTTTTCATGTTTACATGGGTCAGACGAAATTTGTTGAGGCAGATTTTTATGGTCAGATGCCTTTACTGTTGTCAACCCTCACCTGATTCCAAGTAAGGTAATATTTCACGATGGCTAGACATGTTTTTTATGGAAGATTAGATATACATGTGTGTGTGTGTACCTTTGTAAATGATCATTATCATCATCAATGATGATGATGATGATAATGATCATTTACAAAGGTACACACACACACACACACATGTATGTAGAGGCATATTGGTTAGTGGGATGTTGCACTCCTGATCTTAACATTGTGGTTTCGATTCCTGGACTTGGAGGTACATTGTATCCTTGAGCAAAACTCTTCATTTCACATTACTCCAGTTCATTCAGCTGGCAGATATAAGTAATCCTGTGACAGACTGGTTCCCTGTTTTAGAGGGGAATATATATGCCGCAGAATTTGGGAAACCAGCCTTAGGGGGCCTACAGCTCAGAAAAGTCCTTTGGTCATTTGATAGACATGCACAGACATGGCTGTATAGTTAAGAAACTTAGGTCCCAACCACTTAGTTCTGATTTCAGACCCATTGTGTCACACCTTGAGTAAGTTTCTTCTGCTATAGCCTTGTGACTGGATTTGGGAGATTGAAACTGAAAGAAGCCCATTCATCATCATTGTATAACGTCCGTTTTCCATGCTAGCATGGGTTGGACGGTTCGACCGGGGTCTGGGAAGCCAGGAGGCTGCACCAGGCTCCTGTCTGATCTGGCAGTGTTTCTACAGCTTGATGCCCTTCCTAACACCAACCACTCTGTGAGTGTAGTGGGTGCTTTTTATGTGCCACCGGCACAGGGGCCAGAGGAGGCTAGCAAACAGTCACAATCGGTTGGTCCTTTTTACGTGTCACTGACATGGACACCAGTCAGGTGGCGCTGGCATTGGCCACGTTCGGATGGTGCTTTTTACATGCCACTGGCACGAGTATCACAACTGCAATTTGATTTTTATTTTGATGTTGATGTACTTGACTCAGTAAGTCTCCTCAAGCACAGTGGGTCACCCTATGATCCAAGGTTAGCACAGCAGGCCGTCCTGCAAGCCATGAATTCATTTCATATGTCGGGTCTTCGCAGTCACAGCATATCTCCAGAGGTCTTGGTCTTTCGTCATAGCCTCTGTGAGGCCCAGTGTTCGAATGTCATGCTTGACCACCTCATCCCATGTCTTCCTGGGTCTACATGGGAAGCCCATTGTGAAATATATATATATATTTATAAAATGTGTGAGCTTTTACTCTTCTAGCATGGTTGGTTTTCTTGGTTGATGTGTATGATGTGATGAGTAATGCCTTGTCCACCCTTACCAACATAGAAAATCATGTAAAATGGTGCTATATAGCTTGTATGTGTGTATGTATATATTTTTCTCTATGCATGTATATGTGTGTGTATATGTATGAATATATTTTTATCTGTATGCATATGTGTGTGTAAATAAGCTGCATTACATATCTGTAGCCAGAGGTTTTAAAGATGTGTTGTGTAATTGAATGTGTGTATGTGTGTGTTTGTGTGCATGTGTGTGTTTGTGTGCATGTGTGTGTGTATTTCAGATGTATTACACATGTTTATTATCATTGGCCAGTATCTTTTTGAGCTTCTGTTTCTTTTTAAAATGTTGATTTCTAAGCTACCATTCCTTAACGAGCTTCCAGGATGCTTAATTGGCTTGTCAGTTTACACAACCACACCTTTGGCTACGTGGACGACGAAGGTAAACGGTTACCTACAGCTATGTATGGGGCACAGAAGAACCTGAAGACAGCAGAAGCTAATTCTCTAAGCAGTGTAAGTTTGTCAGATATTTCAACTAGATTGAGGATTGCTGTTTAACCCTTTAGCATTCAGATTGGCCATGTCCAGCCCAAATATTTATCATGTTTTATCCTCAAACCATCCAGATCTGTCCTCTCACACTTACCTTACAATGTCATTTTAAAAATTAAACAATCACATCATTGAAATCTCAAAGCTGAGAGCTAAAGCATGATTAATTCAAAATAATATTAATAAATATGCATTACATTCGACGGAATAATCCGAATGTTAAAGGATTAAAACAAGAAGCCTGTATCATAGAACCAAGAGTGGTCTCAGATGGGTTGCTATCAAAAGGGGTTAAATATAGGCGTAGGAGTGGCTGTGTGGTAAATAGCTTGCTTACGAACCACATGGTTCCAGGTTCAGTCCCACTGCGTGGAACCTTGGGCAAGTGTCTTCTACTATAGCCTCGGGCGGACCAAAGCCTTGTGAGTGGATTTGGTAGACAGAAACTGAAAGAAGCCCGTCATGTATATATTTATGTATGTGTATATGTTTGTGTGTCTGTGTTTGTCCCCCCACCATCGCTTGACAACTGTTGGTGTGTTTACATCCTCGTAACTTAGTAGTTCGGCAAAAGAGACTGAGAGAATAAGTACTAGGCTTACAAAGAATAAGTCCTGGGTTTGATTTGCTCAACTAAAAAGGTGGTGCTCCAGCATGGCCACAGTCAAATGACTGAAACAAGTAAAAGAGTAACGAGAATATATTCAAATGAACTTAACCTACCAGCTGAAAGAGCTAATCATTTAGCAGTTAAACCTACCATATCCATCCCAAATATTCTCCTTGTTTTATGTTCAGACTGGTCAAATCTTGCCTTTCACACCTAACTTACAATGTCATTTTAAAAATTAAACTATCACATTATTGAAATCTCAAAGCTGAGAGATAATGCATGATTAATTTAAATTAATGTGAATAAATAAGTATTTCATTTGACAGGGGAATCTGAATGCTAAACGGTTAACCTCAAGTTGTCCTTAATTCTGTGGGCCTTTGACCAAAAACCATTCCAACATTGGCCATTTCATCTTTTTGTTTTCTTTTAGGAGTATCTAGGACTTCATAAATTCCTTGTTTAACTCTTTTGTTTCCATATTTCTGTGGAAATACATGGCTCTTGTTGCATTAATTCACCCCATTCTATGAACCAAACTACATCTCATCATACACTTTGCTTGTTCTCCTCCCTCCACCTCCACCTGATCCTGCAGCCCAACGCCACTTTGTCATCTCTCTCTCCTGACCATCCCCTGCAAAACTGTATCAGTGGTATCCTACCACTCCCCTATATATATGTATCCACAACCCACTGAATTTTTCCCTTCTCCTCCCCTCTCTTCCACTTCCCATTTTCATTCTCATGAACTCCCTACACACTCACTCTGTCTAATCCTCAGTACCACTCCTCCACTTACATTCACCTCCCTTTCACCTGAGGGTAACCCCTGGCTCATCCTCACCACCATCTCTCTCTCTCTCTCTCTAACTGGGGTATCCAGTGTCTTTCCTCTATCGCAAAGCCATCTCCTTCAATACCACTCTCTCTCCCAGTTGAGGCAGTCTTTTACTTGGTGTCCTTGCTGTTATTGGTGCCAAGTAAAAACCATCCAGTACACTTTTAAAGTGGTTGGCATTAGGAAGGGCAGGCTCCAGCCATAGAAACCATGCCAAAACTGACAGTAGAGCTTGGTGCAGTCCTCTGGCTTAACCAACCCTTTCAAACCATCAATGCCAACGTGGAAAAATGGATGCTAAATGATGATGATAATGATATATATGACAGGCTTCCACACAGTTTCCATCAGCCAAATTTACTCACAATGCATTGGTCAGCCCAGGGCTATTGCAGAAGACACTTGGCCAAGGTAGTGTGCAGTGGGACTGAACCTGAAGCTACATGGTTGTAAAGCAAGTTTTTTTAACCACTCAGCCATGTCTGCTGCACATGGAATAAAAAAGAGCAACTTTTTTCCTTCGTTGCAACTGGAAAATTTTGGGTTTGTCATTGTTGTCATCACAATCATCATCATCATCATTGTCGTCACACCCACTACTGCCCTTCACCCCCCCCCCCCAGCAGCATGTCTTAACTTATAGATTTGAACATTTTGACCATCTTTTTCTTTCCGTTTCTTCTTCAGGGACCAGCAGATGCTAATGAAAATACTGAGACTAACACCACAAATGACAAAACAGACACTACTACTACTACTGCAGTCACAGCTACTGATGTGGCCTCTACTACTACAACTGCCACTGCCACCATAGATACTACTACAGATACTACTACTGCTACATTTAGTGACGATGAAGTTGAGCAGAAAGTTCCTGAGTCAATGAGAAAGCTTTCATAATAATAATAATAGTAATAATAACAATCATAAGGATACTCAAATAATAATAATAATGATGATGATGATGATGATTTGTATAAAGACTTACAGGAAGAAGGAAAAAAAACCTGAATCATTAAAAATCGTTTTTAAAAAAAATATTTTCTTTATGAATTTTGTGTTAGGATTCATTTTAGTTTTTAAAAATCTTTACCGTTTTAGTTCAGTGGTTCTTAACCTGGGTTCTTATGACCCTTGAGGGTTCATATAAGATTTTGTTGTTAAAATTTATAAATTTTAGGTGTGGGTGTGTTTATAGGCACAGGCCTGGCTGTGTTGTATGAAGTTTGCTTCCCAACCACATGGTTCTGGGTTCAGACCCACTGTGTAGCATCTTGGACGAGTGTCTTCTATTATAACCTTGGGCTGACCAAAGCTTTGAATGGATTTCACATGAAAAATGAAAGAAATCCGTTGTATATTGAAGTGTGTGTCTGTGTTTGTCCCCTTCCACCCATTGACAATTGGTGTTGGTATGTTTATGCCCCTATAAAGAAACCAGGCATGTGCCACCAGTAATTACTCAGGGCAGGCAGTTGCTGACCTTTATGTAGTAAAACACACAAAAAATAAGTGAAACACAGCTGCGAGAGTGAGTTGACGGCAGATTTACTTCTGCCTTTATAGCACATAAAGCCTGCTCGTGAAATTAACGTGTAAGTGGCTGAGCACTCCACAGACACGTGTACCCTTAACGTAGTTCTCGGGAATATTCAGCGTGACACAGAGAGTGACAAGGCCGGCCCTTTGAAATACAGGTACAACAGAAACAGGAAGTGTACAGCAGGGATCACCACCATCCCTGCTGGAGCCTTGTGGAGCTTTTAGGTGTTTTCGCTCAGAAAACACTCACAACGCCCGGTCTGGGAATCGAAACCGCGATCCTACGACCACGAGGGGCGAATTATGCTTACTTAATCTACAAAAAAATAAAATATTATATATCAGGTACGTACTGACAGTAATTACTCAGGGTAGGCAGTTGGTGCCATTTATGTAGTAAAGCACAAAATAAGTGAAACACAGGCGTACGTCTGAGCTGGAGGTAGATTCACTTCTGCCTTTATAGCACATAAAGAAAACATTGTTGTAGGAATGTACACAGCAAGTGTACTACAGTAGTACTGTGCGTAGCTTACATAATGAGATTGCAAGGTAGGAGTGAATTATGCCTACCTAATCTACAAAAAAAAAAATATTTTGCATTTTATGCATATAATTAGAGTAATCTTCATAATTTTATTGAATTTGGTGCATATTTTGCCATAAAAGGAAAATGTTATTGATCTATCTTATTCATAGTCAACGTGCGTGATCGTTGCCAGAGCAGCTGACTGGCTTCCGTACCGGTGGCACGTAAAAAGCACCATTCGAGCGTGATCGTTACCAGCGTCGCCCCACTGGCACTTGTGCCGGTGGCACGAAAATATTCGAGCGAGGTCGTTGCCAGTGCCGCTGGACTGGCTCATGTGCAGGTTGCACGTAAAAAACACCATTTGAGCGAGGCCGTTGCCAGTACCACCTGACTGGCCCTTGTGCCGGTGGCACGTAAAAGCATCCACTACACTCTCGGAGTGGTTGGCGTTAGGAAGGGCATCAAGCTGTTGAAACTCTGCCAGATCAGATTGGAGCCTGGTGCAGCCATCTGGTTCGCCAGTCCTCAGTCAAATCGTCCAACCCATGCCAGCATGAAACGCGGACGTTAAACGATGATGATGATGAGGAGGCATTGCCTACTTTGCCTACTCAGGATGCACGTGCCTGAAAGAAACTAATAGAGTGGGTACAAGGCTTTAAAGAAGATAACTACGGGGGCCAGTTCACTTAAGTAAATGCTTCTATCTATCTATCTATCTATCTATCTATATCTTTCTATATATGGATAGATAGATAAATGACGCATGTGTTAACTGTATTTGGAGATGAGGAAAATATAAATGTCGCATGGGAACCACTAATCTAGCGATTAATTGAATGTTTTTAGGCTTGTTTGGTATTCCATAACACCCACAGTATCCAACAATGAATTGAGTCTTAAACTTGGTGTAAACATGTAATAAAACAGACGAGTGGGTTATCTGGGTGCTTCTACAATTGTTTCATTTGGAGTCTTTCCTGTGACGTAAAAATCGTACAGTCAGGTATGCAATATGCACAACATCCATATGATTACGTAATATTTTACGCAGCTCCAACTCACCAGACTTACCAAATAAGCGAGTAGTGACATGTTGATTAATCTACAGATCATCTACAAGCGAAGTTTCTAGTCAGAACCTCCAACATTTAAGAACTGTAAAATTGGTGGGACTGTCAATCACGAGGGTGAATAGCAGAATGATAACGTAAATTAAAGAATAGTTAAATGTATTTCTGTAGAAATCACTTGTCACGCGGTAGAATTGAACCCGAAACAATGTGGTTGAGAAACGAACTTCTTAACCATGCATTCAAACTTGATCTGCAAATTAGGAAAATTATGGGAGATGACAAATACGTCTGTACAGATGATGTGATGGCAGCCGAGATACGGAAATTATGAATCCAATACGATAACAATTGAAGTTAGACACAGGTAAATCGCATAAGTAAACTGACTAGATTGGTAAAAATAAAAGGGAGCAATGAAGTATTCAGCGAAAACATTTGATAATTTAGAGAAACTGGATACCATAACCGAAAAAACAATAACGTTTTAACGATATTAGAAAGGATGCGTTACATAGTCAGTGCAACGTTGAACAGACCAATAATTCAGTGTGAAACCGGGTATAATAATGAAATCAAACAACACAGACAAAACAACTTGTTGAATTGGCAACTGAAATGCAACATGACAATGATATAAAATACACCACCGTCGAAGAATTAACCAACGACAATCTAAAGAAAACGGGTATAATAACGATATTGATTAACAGAGGGAAAAACAGTTGACACAATTAGCCAATGACAACACAATAACGATAACGATAATAATCCTTTCTATCGACTCCGAAAGGTTGAAAGGCAAAGTCGACCCCGGCGGAATTTAAACTCAGAACGTAGCGGCAGACGAAATACCTATTTCTTTACTATCCACAAGGAGCTAAACACAGAGAGGACAAACAAGGAAAGACAAACGGATTAAGTCGATTATATCGACCCACTGCGTAACTGGTACTTAATTTATCGACCTCGAAAGGATGAAAGGCAAAGTCGACCTCGGCGGAATTTGAACTTAGAACGTAGCGGCAGACGAAATACCGGCGAATCTTTCGCCCGGCATGCTAACGATTCTGCCAGCTCGCCGCCTTAATAATTTTTTTCTACTATAGGTACAAGGCCTGAAATTTTGGGGTAGGGGTTAAGTGGATTACATCAACACCAATACTCAACTGGTACTTAATTTAACGACCCCGAAAGGATGAAAGGCAAAGTCGACCTCAGCGGCATTTGAATTCAGAACGTAGCGACGGGCGACATACTGCCAAGCATTTCGTTCAGCGTGCTAACGAATCTGCCGGCTCGCCGTCACCGCAATAATAATAATAATAATAATAATCCTTTCTACGCTTGGCACAAGACCTTGAAAATTTTTGGGGAAGGGGACCCCAGTACGTAACTAGTACTTATTTCATTGACCCCGAAAGGATGAAAGGCGAAGTCGACCTCGGCGGAATTTGAACCCAGAACGGATCAACGAGCGAAATGCTGCTAAGCATAAAGTCCAGCAGGCTTACGATTCTGCCAGTTCGCCGCCGGCACCATAATAATAATAATAATAACAACAACAACAAGAGCGCTCAGAGAGCGCAAACCCCCACCAAGGCAACATCAACGTCCTCTCAGCGATTAGCCGGAGATGGTTTTTAAAATGAGAATATCTGAAATGAACTCGACTGCTCTCACAAACGAGAATACTAAAAACGAACCCCATCGCTCTCAAAAATTATGTAAAAACCGGATAAATAATCCAGAATCCTTGTCCGGTACCGGATCGATCCCCAAATCTAATCAGTTCGTGCCAGTCACGAGGCCAAACATCCCTGAAAGTTTCATCCGAATCCATCCAGCTGTTCTTGAGATATCTTTTGTCCACGGACAAACAAACAAACACAACTGAAAACAATACCTCCACCTTTGCTAAGACGAAGGTAAGAAGAAGAAGAAGAAGAACAAGAACAAGAACAACAACAACAACAACAACAACAACAATAATAATAATAATAATAATAATAATCCTTTCTACGCTTGGCACAAGACCTTGAAAATTTTTGGGGAAGGGGACCCCAGTACGTAACTAGTACTTATTTCATTGACCCCGAAAGGATGAAAGGCGAAGTCGACCTCGGCGGAATTTGAACCCAGAACGGATCAACGAGCGAAATGCTGCTAAGCATAAAGTCCAGCAGGCTTACGATTCTGCCAGTTCGCCGCCGGCACCATAATAATAATAATAATAACAACAACAACAAGAGCGCTCAGAGAGCGCAACCCCCACCAAGGCAACATCAACGTCCTCTCAGCGATTAGCCGGAGATGGTTTTTAAAATGAGAATATCTGAAATGAACTCGACTGCTCTCACAAACGAGAATACTAAAAACGAACCCCATCGCTCTCAAAAATTATGTAAAAACCGGATAAATAATCCAGAATCCTTGTCCGGTACCGGATCGATCCCCAAATCTAATCAGTTCGTGCCAGTCACGAGGCCAAACATCCTGAAAGTTTCATCCGAATCCATCCAGCTGTTCTTGAGATATCTTTTGTCCACGGACAAACAAACAAACACAACTGAAAACAATACCTCCACCTTTGCTAAGACGAAGGTAAGAAGAAGAAGAAGAAGAACAAGAACAAGAACAACAACAACAACAACAACAACAATAATAATAATAATAATAATAATAATAATAATAAAGTAGAGCACTCGAATAAAATAATATTTAGCATTCAGTCTTTTAACTGTACTGAAAAATCAATTGTCTGGATGAATCCAGTGACGTGAAACTCCAATTGCAAGAAAATGAATACTGTTTCTGCATACGCCCGCACGCGCGCACGTGTGCACACACACAGACATTCCAGAAACTGACAATCCAATGAAAAAGTCTCTCGGTGGTCAATGTAGAGAAAGAGCAGCTAAATCTCGAATCTCATCTCAAAAGTGAAATGGTTATACAGTATAATAAAAAAGTAATAAGTATGAGCAAACACCCCCCACCACCACCCCATCATCACTCTTCAAACCCCCAATACCACCACCACCACCACCACCACCATACCATCACCACCATCACTCCAACTACACCACCAACACTCCATGACTGAACCACCACCACCACTACAAACAACGTCACCATCATCACTACCGCAGCCACAACCACCACCACTACCATCACCACCATCACTCCAACTACACCACCAACACTCCATGACTGAACCACCACCACCACCACCACTACAAACAACATCACCATCATCACTACCGCAGCCACCACCATCACCACCATCACTCCAACTACACCACCAACACTCCATGACTGAACCACCACCACCACCACCACTACAAACAACGTCACCATCATCACTACCGCAGCCACAACCACTACCACTACCATCACTCCAACTACACCACCAGCACCACCATCACCACCACCACCACCACACTACGCTGTTATTAGATCCACCACCATTACAATCTCATAACACTGTCAACACATCTACCACCACTTCTGCTGCCACCACTACCGCCACTACAATATGTGTGTGTGTGTATGTGTGTATGTGTGTGTGCGCGTATTTCTGTGTGACTACAGCCTCTACCACCACCGCTCCCCCATTCCATCATGCTACCCTGTCATCGCCACCCACACAACAGCAGCCCTGTCACCAGCTCTACACATGCTCACACTTCGCCATTTTCTGACTTCAAAGAAGAAATCTCTGGTATGTTAAACTGCAGCAATTGTATACATTTCTCCAACTATTTCTCTCACCCTGGAACAAGACTTGAATATTTCGACCATGTTCTGAGAGTGCACGCGTGCGCGCGCGCATGTATGTGTGTGTACGTATATGCATATATACGTTTGTATGTGTGTTTGTGTGCACATAGGTATATGAATATATATACATGTATGTGTATGTGTGTGTATACTCTTTTTTTTCTCTCTTTTACTTGTTTCAGTCATTTGACTGCGGCCATGCTGGAGCACCGCCTTTAGTCGAGCAAATCGATCCCAGGACTTATTCTTAAGCCTAGTACTTATCGTATCGGTGTCTTTTGCCGAACCGCTAAGTTACGGGGTCGTAAACACACCAGCATCGGTTGTCAAGCGATGGTGGGGGGACAAACTCAGACACACAAACACACACACATATATATACGTATACATATATACGACGGGCTTCTTTCAGTTTCCGTCTACCACATCCACTCACAAGGCTTTGGTCGGCCCGAGGTGCCATGCAGTGGGATTGAACCCGGAACCATGTGGTTGGTAAGCAAGCTAATTATCACACAGCCACTCCTGCGTCTGCTTGGAAATATACATATATGCATATATACTCATGTATGTGTGTATGTGTATGTGTGTGTACGTGTGTATATACATCTATATATACAGAATGTATACACATGTTTGTGTGAGTGTGAGAGAGAGAGAGAGAGAGAGAGAGAGAAGAGAAAGAGAGAGAGAGTGAGAGGGGGGAGATGTGTTTGTGTGTGCTTTCCCAACCACATGGTCCCGGAACCGTGGGTATTGGACTATGGCAGGGACGTGTATTGTCACTTCACCTTTTCATTATTTTTATATGAACTGGATAGACATGCGCGGTCGTTGTGGAAGTGTAATCAAAATCGGCGGATGTAGGATCGATCGGTTAATATTTTCTGACGACAGTGTGCTCATCAGAAAATGATCTGCATCAAACATTGAATGGGTTCGCTGCAAGGCAGGGATGAGAATTAGAGTCGCGAAGACTGAGACATTGGTCCTCTCCAGAAACTCTGAGTGGAACATCACCGAGATAAGTGGAGCAGTATCTCAGGAGTGTATCCACGAGTGATAGGAAGCAGGAGGCTCTATTGGATGCTAGAATTGCAAGCATTGGCATAATAATACACCAGGTCCAGCATTCGGTCTTCGTAAAGGAGTGGTTTGTGAAAAAAGCCAAACTCGCTGTCTTCAATTTGGTTTTTGCGCGTTATCCTCACCTATGGTCATGAATGTTGGGTAATGATCGAAAGAGAACGACCGCGAATGCAAGCGACCAAAATGGGATTCCTTCAAAGGATCTCTGTAGTAACGTTTACTCGACAGGGCGCATAGCTTGGAAATCAAGGAGTCTCTCCAGGTCGAACTGTTACTCCTCCGCATTGAGAGGTCACAGTTCCAGTACTACGGACAAGGGATTAGAATGTCACGGAAAAGAATCGCATGACAGTTAATCGAAGCCAAGCCAACCGGTAGATCAAGACTGAGATGGTTTCTAGCCAGAAAATCTAGCGACGGTTGCTTCTGACAGGACCATATGGAGGAGATGCTTGAGGACACTACCTTCTCCGACCCTCCCAGGGATACTGGGCGAAGAAAATATATGGCTTGATGTATCTGCGCGTGTGTATTTCTGTGTGAGTATGATGTTATTTGTAGATAAGCGATTAATGACTCACGCAGCCATTATTAAAACCCGCAAACCAGGAAGGCGCACGTCTAATCGATTAGATATCTACGATGTGTCTGAACGTAAAGAAATGCACGCCAGTGTGAATACATGCACATACATATATACATTTGACGAAAATGAAAATGGATGCAAATAATATTGCAGAAAAATTATCCTCCTTTGAACTACTACCTGAGAACAGTCTCCACAGCCTTCCCTCTCCTTCATTTTTGCTTTGTAATCACGATGGTATACAACTATTAAGCATTGGTCATTTTAATACACTACCAGCTGGCCTTATATTTTCCATTCGAACCAATCACATTATCACCTTCCTTTATTAATACAACATACTCATATATCTGAAGCGCTTCCCAGCCCTTTGCCCACATTTTAAAAAATCTTTCCGAACCCCTCCACAACAAAGCAACGGTGCGTACCACACCTGCCTACACATGATATCCCAGTCATGCTAAACATAGGAAAATAACGCTCCCGTCTGCGTCCGGTCAAAACTGGGAACCATATTAAAATATTCAAATACCCTTCCAACATTGTTCTGAAAAATTTCACCGGTGTGTGTGTGTGTGTGTGTGTGTGTGTGTGTGTGTGTGTGTGTGTGTGTGTGTGTTTTAATTTTCATATTTTGGTTGGCATTTTTCATGTATTTTCTCAACAATTCTTTTCTTTGTGTGTTCTTTCTCTCGACTAAAAAACTTTGTCTACTTTTCTACCCTTCACTCCCGTTTTTACTGGCGTTCGAAGATCGGGAACGTGAAACTCGGGTTAAACGTCAGTGGAATTTTCAGTAATATCATACATTACACAGCGTACACATATAATGTCTGTACCTGATCGATTTCTTTAGCAACCACTGATATCAACTAGTATGGTCAAATGATTGTCTTTAGTTCGACCGTGACTGAGAAGGTGAATAGTCATCGAAACATCCAGATAATTACAGTGTATATCCTTAGGAACATTTCGGTTCATTCTTCTCATTTATTTAATTCACTTAGACTTGAAGTCATGGTACTGAGTATCTGTTGCGACCTTGTGCAATTATATGAAATATCTCACTTAGATGAATTAATATTGTACTGTGTATCAGGTGTGTTTGCGAAACTCACACACACATACGCGCGCGTCGCATAATATATACACATATTTGTATGCATATATGTGTGCTATTTATTGTTGATTGAATTTTTGTTGACTGATTATGTAATTCAAATGAATTTTGTGTTACAATGTGATCAGATTATAGGTGGTTAAGTTTATAATTATGAACCGGTTATAAACTATTGGTTTGTATATTCCCAAGTAGCGTTATAATATATGTTTCTAAGGCTGTATGAAACCGACAGAAATAGTGGTCCTGTCTATATGTGTCGAAACGACTTTGACATCTGCTAGGCAGCTGAGGAGGAACTTTCCGATTTTCGTAGATTTTAGTCTTCATTGGGTATGTATCTGATTGATTGAATACCATATATTTGTAGACATGGTTATTTATATGTAGATTCAGATATTTGTTTGCTATGTTTATCTGTGGGCTTATTTTAGCTTTTTTAAACAGGTTCTCTTGTTAGATATTTTAATGTGGAATTGTTAAGGGAATTCCGGTTGGTTTATTTCATGCATTTTGGATTGTAGTGATCCAAGTTATTTAATTTAGTGAAGGTAGCTTTTAGATGGGCGGTATGATCTACCTTGTTAATTTAACAATACGTAGTAAATATGTTGCATTTGTATGTATGTATGTGTGTGTGTGTGCATCTACACACACACACACACACACACACAATTCACTTGTCACTAATTGTGATTGAGGGTGCTGGGTAGCACCTATGTTGCTAGAAATAAGAGCTAAAAATCCATAGAGCTGCAAGAAAGCACATTTTCATATATTGACAAGGGGATATAACTTCCCCATAAGCAAAGTCAGATCACTGGACTAGACTAGTTTCGCCTGAAAAATTACAAGCTCGCCAGTAGTGACTACTCCATCGCCGTGGTCACTACTGACTATATAGGTGCCTGGGACATTAGCGAAGGCATTATGTATGCTCATATCAAGTCATTCTTGATTGTGAATGAAGACAGTAACGCATACATACATACATACATACATACATACATACATACATACATACATACATACATACATACATACACATACTCACGCACACACATATAAATATACGCATACACATATGCATACATTTACATATCTTTTTATCATTTATCTTTTACTTGTTTCAGTCATTGAACTGCGGCCATGCTGGGGTACAAGCTTCGAAGTTTTAGTCGGACAAATTGACCCAGTGCTTTTTTCTTAAAGCTTGGTACTTATTCTATCGGTTTCTTTTTGCCGAACCGCTGGTTCACAAGGACGTAAACAAACCAGAAAGAGACGCGCGCGCGCACACACATTTATAAATAAACATGCACACACTTATAAATAAACACACACACACACACACACACACACACACATATATATATACGACGGGCTACTTTCAGTTTCATCTCACAAGGCTTTGGTCGGCCTGAGACTACAGTAGAAGACACTTGCCCACGGTGCCATGCCGTGGGACTGAACCCGGAACCTTGTGGTTGGGAAGCAAACGTCTTACTACCCAGTCACGCCTGTACCTATATATAAGTCTGGCATTCCTTCGATATAACTCGACAAAATCAAAACATTTCACTTCGGGTATTTCCGTGGAAGCAAATGACAGTTCGATTCTGTTTTCTGCTTGGAAATTTGAGGATTTTATATTCTCACATGAAACAGTTTAGAACAAATAAGCAAGGCTTCTTTTCTTCAAGTTGAAAATGAGACATTGCTGTCATAATTTCGTTATATCTGTACTCCACAACCCACGGAAATACCCGAAGTGAAATGTTTTGATTTTGTCGAGTTATATCGAAGGAATGCCCTAAGTATATATTTATATATGTTTATATATACACACGCACCGCATATATATAATTATGATTGTGTGACTGTTGATAGATGAGTAACAGCGAGAGAAGTTATGCTGTTAGTCAATGTAAAATGTTACCAAACATACCAAGAGAGAGGCGACGATTGACATGTTTATGTCTGTGGCAATACTTCTCGTTCTTTTTGCTGTATTACTTTTAATATTTGTTTTACTACACACACACACACACACACACACAATGCAGAGACATATATGCATAAGTATATATATATATTTAGTATACACATCTACATACGTATATGTACACAAACACACATTCACACACACACACACACACACACACACACACATGTATGTATGTATGTATGTATGTATGTATGTATGTATGTATGTAAGTATGTGTGTATGTATAAACATATACTCTTTTACTCTTTTACTTCTTTCAGTCTTCTGACTGTGGCCATGCTGGAGCACCGCCTTTAATCGAGCAAATCGACCCCAGGACTTATTCTTTGTAAGCCTAGTACTTATTCTATCGGTCTCTTTTGCCGAACCGCTAAGTTACGGGGACGTAAACACACCAGTATCGGTTGTCCCTCTATACACAATCATACAAGCCTCTTTAAAAGTGAAATGACATTGAAAATGGATGATGGAAAAACAAACGTCTGTGGAAAACTCTCGTCAGTTCTCCGACCATATATAATAACAGTTTCAGTACATTTAACTTACATCATCTTTCATCTGGCGGGTGCAAATGATTCTAAACACCATTAAGGACAGTATTATAAACGTCTGGAAAATTAATATTCGGTGGACAACTTCCAGCACCCATTTCTTGTCTACCACATTCACCACACAGCGTGTCAAACGAAGAAGCTTCTAGAAATAGCTGCGAACTTCTCCTCAAAATCGTAAAGACGCGCAAGTACAAACAGGGCCGGCCCTAGGGTTGTTGGCGTCCCGATAAGCTGAACTTCGGCGTGTACAAGCTGACGGTCGTGGAAATTTCCTTGTTTTTGTCACGCTCTTCTTGGCGACCCCTAGCACAGGGCGCCCCGGGCGACTGCCCGAGTTGCCGGTACCTTGAGCCGGCCCGGAGTGCAAATTAGATAATATAGTCCTAGAATGCTACAGTTGGAATGTCGTTGATTCATAGGTTTATGTAATAGGAGTTGATCTGGAGATAAACAATGAAAACAATACTTCCCCGCCGCTGTCCTCGCCGCAGTCTTCCCCCCGCCGTCGCTGCCGCCACCACCACCACCACCACCATCATTTTGAAAATGAGAATATCTGAAATAAACCCAACTGCTCTCATAAACGAGAATGCTAAAAATGAACCCCACCGCTCTCAAAAATTAAGTAAAAACCGGATAAATAATCCAGAATCCTTTCCCGGTACCGGATCGATCCCCAAATCTAATCAGTTCGTGCCAGCCACGAGGCCAAATATTCCTGAAAGTTTCATCCGAATCCATCCCGCGGTTCTTGAGATATCTTGTCCGCGGACAAAGAAACAAACAAGCAAATGCGACTGAAAGCAATACCACCGCCTTCGCTAAGGCGGAGGCGGCAATAATAATAATAATAATAATAATAATAATAATAATAATAATGCTATAAAGCTGATGTTGCATGCCCCTTTGACCCACGAATAGTCAAGAAGGAAGGAGAAAAAGAAGTGGATAAATACAAACATCTTAAGTACGAATTAGCCCGGCTATGGAAAATGAAGAATGTAAAGATAGTGCCAATTATTGTTGGGTCCCTAGGAACAAGATTAGAAGGCATCAAGGGGAATATAAAGGTAATTGGATAGAGTGCCCAGTAGAACTGATATAAAAGTTTTGCCTCCTCGGTACGTCCAGAATAATCAGGTAAGTATTAGATAGCTGAAAGGAATGGATAGCATGGTACCGTATGCTGTAGGTAGCAAGCCTGCTATGCATGCAAGACTCCAAGAGCTCCAACAAAACCTGTGATAAAGAAAGATAATAATAATAACAATAATAATAATAATAATAATAATAATAATAATAATAATGATTTTTTAAAATCCTTTCTAATAAAGGCACAGGGCCTGAATTTTAGGGAAGAGGACTAGTCGATTAAATCGACACCAGTGTTTCACTGGTAGTTAATTTATCGTTCCCGAAAGGATGAAAAGTAAAGTCAACCACGGTGTAATTTGAACTCAGAACATACCGACGGACGAAACCCCGCTAAGCATTTTGCCCGGCGTGCTAACGATTCGGCCAACTCACTGCCTTAGTAATAATAATAATAATAATAATAATAATAATAATAATAATAATAACAACAACAACAATAAAACCATCACCACCACCACTACCACCACCACCACCACTACCACCACCACCACCACCAACAACAACAACACTACTGAGAAGCAACAACGCTGCTGCCACCACCGCTGCTGCCACCACCGCTGCTGCAACCACCACTGCTGCCACCACCGCTGCTGCCATCACCGCTACTGCCACCACCGCTGCTGCCACAACCACTGCTGCTTCCACCACCACTGCTGCCACCACCACTGCTGCCACCACCACTGCTGCCACCACCACTGCTGCCACAACCACTGCTGCCACCACCACCGCTGCTGCCACCACCGCTGCTGCCACCACCGCTACTGCCACCACCGCTGCTGCCATCACCGCTACTGCCACCACCGCTGCTGCCACCACCACTGCTGCCACCACCGCTGCTTCCACCACCGCTGCTGCCACCACTGCTGCTTCCACCACCACTGCTGCCACCACCACTGCTGCCACCACCACTGCTACTGCTACCATCGCTACCATCATCAACAATAACAATAGCAACAATAAAAACAGCGATATCAACACTACAAGCATGAGCAACAGCAATATCAACAGCAGTAACAATACCACTACCATCACTACCATCACGACGACGACGACGACGATCACGACTACCACTACTACGACTACCACTACCAACATCCACCAACATCCACCACGACCATTACTAACAATAATAACAGCCACAACAAAAACATAATATACATAATCACCAGCAAGCATCAGTAACAACAAGGAAATAAGGAAGCTTTCACGTTGTCGTGCGACTTGCTAGAAATGGCAGTCAAATTACACCTCGAATTAAACCTCACCGTCTTAGGAAACAGACACTAGTTAATAAATGTGGTAATGGGTTCCGGGTCTATCGGCGGGGGAGGGGGAATGTCGGGATGGTCACGGCTGGTATGTTATTGGTCGTAAGTCTATCGACCAGGTCTGTCCTGGAGTTAAACAAGTGGCATCATCATCAGCATCAGCAGCATCAGCCGCATCAGCATCATCATCATCATCATCATCATCATCATCATCATCATCAGCAGCAGCAGCAGCAACAAAACGACGCGAACGATAGCGACGACAGCGATAACAAGACCACAAATCCTACCCGTATCTCAGCCCTACCCGTATCTCTATCATCCCCCCCACCACACACCTCAACCGCCACTGCCGCCTCCGCCGCCGCCACCGCCGCCGCCACCGCCGCGCCACCGCCGCCGCCACCGCCGCCGCCACCGCCGCCGCCACCGCCGCCGCCACCGCCGCCGCCACCGCCGCCGCCACCGCCGCCGCCACCGCCGCCGCCACCGCCGCCGCCACCGCCGCCGTCACGCCGCCGCCGCCGTCGCCACCGCCGCCACCGCCGTCGCCACCGCCGCCGCCACCACTACCATCGCCCAGTCCTCATACCCGGAGAGAAGAGTTTGGTAAATAAATCTTTATACTTCCCTTCCAGGTTGAAGAATTTACAAGAGTTTGAATAATTAGCGTAGGAGCAGAAATGGAATGCGAAAAAAGGGCGAATTCCAGGACAAACTGTTTTATTTATTTATTTATTTATTTATTCATTTATTTATTCATTTAAGTGTGTGTGTGTTGTGTGTGTGTGTGTGTGTGTGTGTGAAGACTGTTAGGTGGTTGGTAGTTGGAAGATAAACGAAAATAGCGCGACACATTACATACATTCGTATGTATGTATGTATGTATGTATGTATGTATGTATGTATGTGTGTGTGTATGTATGTGTGTATGTGTGTATGTATGTATGAATGTATGTATGTATGTACGTACGTACGTACGTATTTATGTCTGTATGTACGTACGTACGTATTTATGTATGTATGTATGTATGTATGTATGTAACGTACGTATGTATGTATTTATGTATGCATGTGTGTAAGTATGTGTGTGTATGTAAGTATGTATGTAACGTATGTATGTACGTACGTATGTATAATATACACTGGCATTTATATATATATATATATGAGGACTGCTTCACTGACCTGGGCCGCCGACCATTCCTGTGGACGCTTGCCCCCGGCCAGTTCCTAGCAGTGGATCTTTTCGCGGGCGCCTGTCAGCATGCGTTGGAGCGGTTCAACTTCTCCAGGCGCCACCGCCGCCTCAACATCTCCCCGGCCGAGCTCTCGGCTCTTCGTTCCCTCCAACGGCGCGCTGATATTATCATCAAACCGGCTGACAAGGGTGGAGCTGTGGTGGTTTGGTGCGCGGACCTCTACAGGGACGAGGCGCTCCGCCAACTCAATGACACCTCCTTCTACCCCCCTCTGTCCTCTAACCCCACGCGTAGCTACCAACAGACGATATCCTCTACTGTCCACGACCTCATCTCGTCCTCCCGTCTCCCCCACACCGCATCCAACCTCATTGTGCGAACCCCATGCACCCCCACCATTTACTTCCTCCCCAAAATCCACAAACCCAACAACCCTGGCCGCCCCATCGTCTCCGCCTGTAACTGCCCCACGGAGCGCATCTCAAAATACCTCGACCGTGTCCTTGCCCCCCTAGTGACGTCTCTTCCCTCCAACATCCACGACACCAACCATGCTCTCCGGCCTTTCAACTCTTTCTCCTTTCCTCCCGGCTCCTCCAAAATACTTTTTACAATGGACATCCAGATCCTCTATACCGTCATCTCTCACCACGAAGGACTGCGGGCACTTCAACACTTCCTCGACCTCCGCCCCAACCCCGAAACCGACACCTCCACACTCATTCGTCTGGCCGAACTTGTCCTTTCTCTTAACTGCTTCTCGTTCGCGGGCGAGTTCTACAAACAGTCCTCGGGAGTGGCCATGGGAACGCGAATGGGCCCCAACTATGCGAACCTGTTCGTTGGCTATGTTGAGGCCCAAATATTCTCTAGTTTCACTGGTCCCACTCCCGAACTATACGGTCGTTACATTGACGACATTATCGGTGCCACCTCACTCTCCCGTGAACATCTAGATTCCTTCCTCTCTTTCGTTCAATCCTTCCATCCTGCCCTCCATTTCACCTCCACTATCTCCAACACCTCTGTCTCCTTCCTCGGCATTTCGGTCAGCATTCATCACTCCACTCTTACCACCTCCATTCACTACAAACATACAGACTCACACTCATACCTAAACTTCTCTTCCTTCCACCCCAAACACACCAAGCTTCCCATCCCCTATTCCCAATTCCTCCGTCTACGTAGGCTCTGTAGTGACGACCATGACTTTGAAACTCAGTCTCAACTCATGGCTCGCCACTTCATCCTACGTGAATACCCCCTCACCACTATCCACACCGCCCTTGCCAGAGCACGTTCCGTAGACCGTGCAT
>NC_043010.1:37601264-37616264 GCF_006345805.1 Octopus sinensis
TGTTTATAATAAGAAAATGTAATTTTAATATTTTTTTCCTGCAACATTACATGCTAAACCAACTTTTCATCTTTTTTTTTTTACCAAATAGAAATAGCAAAATAAAGTGCAGTGGGTTACAATTTGGATGAACAGATTTGATTGTTCCAAGTGAAGGCTCCTGTACAACACCCCGTTTACATAGCCTAATAACTAACTGGTACTCCGTCGGTTACGACGACGAAGGTTCCAGTTGAGCCAATCAACGAAACACCCTGCTCGTGAAATTAAGGTGCAAGTGGCTGAGCACCCCACAGACACACGTACCGTTCTCAGGGAGATTCAGCGCAACACAGAATGTGACAAGGCTGACCCTTTGAAACACAGGTACTGCTAATTTTTACCAGCTGAAATGACTGGAGAAACGGGAAATAAAGTGTCTTGCTCAAGGATACATTGCTCCACCGAGAATCGAACTTACGACCCGACGATCGCGAACCGAATACAGTAATCACTATAACATACGTCTTCACACATAACCAAATGAATCGTTCCTGTTGTAGGTCTTTTAAGTTAGTATTTGATAGAATTACTGCAACTTTGAAGGCAGCGACCTGGTAGAATCGTTAGCTCGCCGAGCGAAATTCTAAGCGGCATTTCGTCTGTCTTTACGTTGTGAGTTCAAATTCCACCGAGGTCGACTTTGCCTTTCAACCTTTCGGAGTCGATAAATTAAGTACCAGTTGCGTACTGGGATCAATCTGATCGATTGGTCCCTTCCCCCAAAAATTCTGGTCTTGTGCCTAGAGTACCAAGGATAATTACTCCTGCCGATTTTATGATTACGAACCGAACTCTTAAACGAGAAGGAGCGTGATTTAATGGTTAAAAGAGTTCGGTTCATCATCATAAAGTCGTTGGTTCAATTCTCGAACTGGGTGGTACATTGTGTCCTTGAGAGTAGACCTTCATTTCACATTACTCCAGTTTATTCAGCAGAAAACGAATATCAGCCGACACTTGGGTCGTCTCTATTGCCCCCCAGCTGTTAAAATCCGGGTGACAAGAGTGGGAAAGTCGATAGAGTGCTACATAGGCGACTACATACCTAAAACAATTAGTTAAAGCATGGTTAGATATTACGTATTTCTTTACTGCCCACAAGGGGCTAAACACAGAGGAGACAAACAAGGACAGACACCGTATTAAGTCGATTATATCGACCCCAGTGCGTAACTGGTACTTATTTAATCGACCCCGAAAGGATGAAAGGCAAAGTCGACCTCGGCGGAATTTGAACACAACGTAGTAGCAGACGAAATACCGCTAAGCATTTCGCCCGGTGTGCTAACGTTTCTGACAGCTCGCCACCTATTAAAAAGTTTCTATCAGACTGAATTGCCGAACCGTTAAGTTACGACTGGTTTTCAAGCAGCGCAGGCACACACACAGACACAGACACAGACACTGACACATACACAGATACACACGCCCCCGCCCCACAATATGCATAAATATTTATACGATGTACTTCTATACAGTCCCCCGCCAACCAAATTCACTCTAAAGGCGTTGATCGGCCGACCCGGAGCGAGGTGCCAGTCGATCTTATACGATTTTAAAAGAATTATGAATTTTACTTTCTAGGAAAACACACACTCGCATGTATACAGAATCTTAGCTGAACAAAAGTTTTTCAACATAGGTGCATGCAATGCCGTGCAAACTAATTGAAAAAAAAAACACTCAACATATAGGCATATAGAGAATGATATTAGACGAATTAGAAACCTCAATTTAATTGATTACTCATATGTCCCAGTCAACTGGGATCTGGTCACTGATTGTTATGACTATGCTTTGCTGAAGAAGACTAATGAAGGCAAAAACATTTATTGGAATATTTACTGTTAAAATATATATATTTATATATTTATATTTTAATTATATCTTTATTTTATATTATTTTTTGACCTGAAGAGTGGCTGTATATTTTAAAATTGAATATTAACTTTTAATATTATCTATTTATATATAGTCATGAAACGCGCGTAGTCGATTTAATGTTTGTTTGTTTTGTGATTTTTAGATTACTAATTATAATATATTTAATTAATTTCTATGTGGGTATTATAGATGATATCGTTTCAGTATTGATTGAATAACTAAATAGCGGTTTGTCTCTATTCTTTATTTGTTTCAGTCATTTGATTTCGGCCATGCTGGAGCACTGCCTTTAGTCGAACAAATCGACAGCAGGACTTATTCTTTGTAACTTTAGTACTTATTCGATCGGTGTCTTTTGTCGAACTGCTAAGTTACGGGGACGTAAACACACTAACATCGGTTGTCAAGCGATGGTGGAGGGACAAACACAGACGGACATACAAATACATACACACACACGCACACACACATATACACACACAGACACACACATATATATTCGTTGGGCTTCTTTCAGTTTCCGTCTACCAAATCTTTGGTCACAAGGCTTTGGTCAGCCTGAAGTAATACTAGAAGACACTTACAGAAGGTGTCACGCAGTGGGACTGAACCCGGAACCATGTGGTTGGGAAGCAAGCTACTTACCACACAGCCATTCCTGAGCCTGTATGCATGCACACACACACACACATGCATACATATATATATGTCGACTGGACCATCGGATTTCGTTATACATAGCTGGTCACAATGCTCTTCACATTGTTTTTAGCTTTCGAATGATTCCGTCCCGCTGATTAGGTGACAAACACACCACACACACACACACACGCACACGCACACACACACACACACGCACACACACACACACACACACACACACACAATGTTATGCAATAGTATAAAATAATCTTTTCTACTAAAGGTACATATCCTGAAGTTTTGGGGGAGGAGAGTAGTCGATTACATCGACCCCAGTGTTTCACTGGTACTTAATTCATCGACCCCAAAAGGATAATTCCGGCGGAATTTGAACTCAGAACGTAAAGACGGAAGAAATGCCGCTAAGCATTTTGTCCGGCGTGCTAATGATTTTGTCAGCTCGCCGCCTTACAATAGTATATGATAATGGTTTCTTTTATTTATATAAATAATGAACAGAAACAATAATAAAGCGCTCTTAACAATGTGGAGTAGCGTATTCCAGCAGGCGTAGGAGTGGCTGTGTGGTAAGTAGCTTGCTTACCAACCACATGACTCCGGGTGCAGTCCCGGAGCCTTGTGAATGGATTTGGTAGACGGAAACTGAAAGAAGCCCGTCGTATATATGTATATGTATGTGTGTGTGTATACGTTTGTGTGTCTGCGTTTGTAGCCCCAACATCGCTTGACAACCGATGTTGGTGTGTTTACATCCCCGTAACTTAGCGGTTCGGCAAAAGAGACCGATAGAATAAGTACTAGGCTTAGAAAGAAAAGTCATGGGGTTGATTTGCTCGACTAAAAGCGGTGCTCCTGCATGGCCAGTCAAATAACTGAAACAAGTAAAAGAGTAAAAAAAAAAAAAAGGGCTGCACGATCGGCATTTCAGACTAACGCAAGATGTCTGAAGAATGGCTGAAGAATGGAAAATTCAAGAAAGAAAAACGGACGGATTCATTATGGCTGCTCCGAGCCAGTCGTTACGAACGAATGTCATTAAAACAAAAATAGACAGAACCGCTTGAGAAGTGTTAAGTGCAGAATGTCTAACGAGAAAGGTGAGCCCGTTGTACACTCACTAAATATTTGCAATCATTCGGTATAGAAAGAATATAAATGCAGACAAGATCGTGTCGCCAAAACATTACGCTGGGACATATTACGTCAAAAGAGTTTTGAAGTAAGCGGTAAATGATATCAACAACTGCTGAGTATGACGGAGAACGATCGGTTTAAGGTCTTATGGGATTTTACTGTACAGACGACCAGATATTGTCATACTGGGCTATGTGTGAAAAGAGTGCATCATCATAGATGTGGTCGTGCCTGTTGATATGAATAAAGAACAGGAAAAAAGAAAAGAAAATACCAAGATTTAACAAGTGAAATTCGAAGATTGTTGGAAGTTCTCTGCAAAAGTAATCTCAGTAGTTATAGGCGCCCAGCAGACTTGGTAGTTTCTTTTAAAAAATCAGAGGAACTACGAAAATTACGCTAATGCACAAAACTATTCTACTAGGAACGGCAAGGATTGTTCGAGAGGTTCTCGATATCTAAGGAAACTAGTTATGACCCGGTATCAAGGACATTGTTTCCAAATGTAACACAGTACATATTTATCTAGCATAGACACAAGTCCTCGTATTACGACAAAGGGATAGTCCTTACGTGTTGTGTGTGTGTGTGTGTTTGATACCCTAACAGTAGTATAGTGTACTAAAGACGGAATCGAGAAGACGTTTTGATTGGTTGATTCGTTGATGACTGTCTGGTGACTGTTAGGAAATTATAATTAGTTACAGGTTTATCTCTATGGAAACTCATTCTTACAGAAAGCTCTCTCTCGGAGTTGATGCGATGTGGATGGTGATGGTGGTGTTGGTGGGTGGGCAAACAAAACGCTGACATATTTGATAATTTTCTATTTTTATGTGTACGAATGTGTACGAGTATGCATATATACGAGTGCGTTTTGTGTATTCTTTATGCATGTGTGTGTGTGTGTGTGTGTGTGTGTGTGTGTGTGTGTGTGTGTGTGTGTGTGTGTGTGTGTGTGTGTTTGCGTGTGTGTGTTGGCTAAATTGTACAAGAAAAATGTCTGGAATATATCTGAAAAACAATTTCTGCGCAGTGTTGTTTGTAACGTGTTTAGGTGTAAAGGTTAGAGGGGTCATCATTGTACTAAGACAACAGCGAAAGCAATTACCACAACAACAACAATAACAACAGCCGCAGTGCTCAGCCAACAAAGAGGAAGCCTCCACGTGGTCGTTCGACCTGTTAAAAATAGCAAACAAATCGACTTCAAATCACACTTTACCGTTTAAACCAGGAGTTTTCAATCATTTAAGAAAAAAAAAAAATCCTTGCAATACACCGCGACGTCAAAAAACCTTTGAACTTTACGTAAAGCTGTTATTATTGTCATTACTTTATTTTTATATTTATTTTTATACTTTCTAAACTTTCCTGTCTCCTTGTTTTTTTCTGTGTCCCTTTCTGTAGAAATGTAAAAGACTTTTTCTATTCCTGAGCGTTTGTTTTGTACACCACCTGTCTTCGTCTTTTGTTTTTTTCGCAAATTCTCCCTATATATATATATATATATATATATATTATATATGTTACTAGAGAATATGAACACACATCGTAGAAAATTGTGACCGGGATCCATTAAAAAAAATTTTTTTGTTTATCGAACCTTGATAACTTTCACTTCTCACAAGGTCTTTTGGACCAACTGGCACAGTCTTTATTAAATTTTGCGACTTTGCGATAGATCTCAACAGTTGTACTCTTGAGATAATTTTTTGTTCCTAAGCGAAGTAGTATTCGAAAATCTTTCATTTGATGCATTGTTCTGATATGCAATAATCCGAGTATTATCTTCCAATCTTATTATTCACACTAACGAGCGCCACGTCCTAACTTTCTGCTTTCCTTGGAAACAAAAGAACAAGATGCGATGGATCATAATCATTATTCAGTTGGTTAATTTTCTGCAAAACCTGATAATGCTTACATAAAACAGACACAGAGTCCATTCCTTTGTTCTTCTCTTCTGAGTAGAAGCTGTTATTTTAGAAGTAGAAATACTATTTCCCCTCGAGTCTAAATCAACGCCCAAATTGAAATAATGTGTTACAGTTGCTAAATGAGATATCTTTGTATGTAAATCTTAACCGTATTTATGCAACTAACTCTACAGGAGTATCAGCGTGGGTCTATTCATTGAGATGTGGTATAATGCACATCCAATGTTCCTTTTGAACGTTTGTATCATATGTTTGATTAGATATTTGATTAGAAGCTCGTTATAATCCAGTGATAACATGTAGCACATTGAAATATTATTGTGTATGTACCATCTCTGCTTGAAGCCAGTTCCTGATCAAGGGTTTTTGTGGTTCAAACAGGGGGAAAGATCTGTGTCCACGGAGCTCACACACTCTCAGGGACAAATGAGATGGCCATGGTTGAAGTTTTACTTGAACAACGGCAAACTGAAGGCTGCAGAAAAAACAAAAACAAAAACAAAACAAGGTCGCTTTGGTGAAGATTTGAAGACATCGTTCTCGAGAGGAAGGACTGGTGGATGCAGATATGGACGACAAGATTAGAAGACTAGAGACTAAGTTGTGTCTGAATGGAAATGCTTCGAGACCAGCCAATACAGAGGAACAAAGGCCATCGTCGCCAATACAGAGGAACAAATGCCATCGTCATAGCGGTACAAGAGGCTGAGGGAAGCGGTAAAATATTTGTGGACAAGAGTTTTCTCCCCAGTTGAGATGAAACAATACTGTGTTGTGTCTACGAACGAAATTCAGAGTTGCTTCGAACTAAATTCAAAAGTTCCAGTAATTCCAACAATTAGAGATTGCTTCAATTTTCTATTTGTTTAACAATGTTGAAACTTCATATTTTAAACAGTTGAACCACTTTTACACGGTATTCAGAACAAACCATTTGAATACGACATAACTGATGTCTGACATCTTGCACAAACACAACTTGAGATCGTCATCATCAAGAAAGCGTAAGGGACGAAGGCAATTTGATCTCGCTGGTACTTCAACAAACATATGTACGTATAATATCTTCTAGACTCTACCATTGCATTTGCATTATTTTGTCTTCAACAATTCATGCAGGAGTATCTCGATCGGTTTGCACCAATTGTAACTGTCTGTTATTCTTTGTTCTTCGATCTGTGTCTGTTGTCTGTCACTGTTATCTTTTTGAGTCTTCCGCACTGGACTACTACCTCATGTACTAGTAACTATCGTACACGTTGGGCTTCTCTCATTACCATCTCTTCATTTTTTCAATTTTTGCTTTCCGTCTCGTCTCTCCATTTTCTTTTTAACGATATCATCTTTGTCTTTCTCGTTCCTGCGATGTGTTTTTCCTTTCCAATGCTAATTTCTTATCCGTAATATATACATATAGAAAAAAAACTGTCTCGGTAGACACTACAGTGTAATACGATAACTTTGGTTAATTATAGCAGTTAACAGTTAACTGTGTATCGTTTGCTTAAGCAAAATTGCTTACTCCGTCTGTTGTGATCAGGTTATGGCTACAGTTATTAAAACAAGTTTCCTTGATAGAGAAACAGAGAATAGAAAAAAACAGTCCTCACAAAAAATAAGAAAAGGTTGTCTTGAGAGAGAAAAACGCCACTTGCAAAAACAAACGATGATTTTTCTATAATTATACAGAACAGTTTATATGCATTTAAAATTCCCACTAGAAAAAATATTGCTTGAGGTATTAGTGGCACGGATAGTGGTGGAATGCCAGGTTAGAGATGGCGACGCCTCTAGAATAATAATAATATACAAAAGCAGGGCAGTAGTGTCAGTTTAATGGCGAATGTTAGAGGCAACCTGTTTTGCTAAATGTCATTGCAAAAACCATTCGAAACGGAAGCTACCATCGCGTAAGGGTGACTTGTGGGTCAAAGTATTATTTGAGGTTATGGTTATTAGGCACCCTACACATATAGACAAATACGCACAAACGTCTATATATATATATATATATATATATAGGGGTTGGACAAAATAATGGAAACAACTAGCATCATAATTTTGAAATATCTATTAAACCTTCAAAAGCTTGTTTATTTTTATGTTTATTTATTATTAATGTTGCTTAATATGCTTTGCTAAAATTGTAGTTTCTTTTCAGATATCATCAGAAAAAGGGATTTAAAATTCATTAAAATCACAGATCTGTCGGACTTTCAAAGAGGTCAAATCGTTGGTGCTCGTATGGCAGGCGCCAGCGTAACGAAAACAGCCAATATGTTTGGTATATGAAGAAGTACTGTCTCGAAAGTAATGACAGCCTTTGGGAAAGAGGGAAAAACCTCTTCGTCGAAACAAAACTCCGGAAGAAGACCAAAACTTTCAGATAGCACCGTCGGACTCTTACGCGAATTATTAGAAAGGATCACAAAAGTACAGCTCCCAAAATTACTGCAGAGCTTAATGACCACCTCGAGAACCCAATTTCCACAAAAACTGTTCGTCGGGAGCTGCACAAAGCTGGATTTCACGGGAGGGCTGTAATCAGAAAACCACCACTTTCAAAAACAAACGTTGCAAAGCGTTTAGAGTAGAGTAAAAACCTACAGAATTGGTCCCTAGAGCAGTGGAATAATGTTATTTTCCCAGATGAGTCGTCCTTTACCTTATTTCCGACCACCGGCCGAGTATACGTGTGGAAATAGCCAAAAGAAGCATTTGAACCTGACTGCCTTCTTCCAACTGTTAAACATGGAGGAGGAGCTGTGATGATCTGAGGGCTATATCTTGGAAATCCGCTGACCCAATGGTTTCCCTTCATGGCAGAATTAATAGTCAAGATTATATAAGAATTTTATCTGATCAAATTCATCCTATGGTTGCGAAACTGTTTCCAGAGGGAAACGTAATCTTTCAGGATGATGACGCACCAATTCATACAGCTAAAGTTGTTACTGAATGGCCCGAGGAACAGACCCCACATCTCAATATTATTGAACATTTATGGTGCATTTTGAAAAAAACAAGTAAGGAGTCGATATCTTCCACCATCATCACTACAAGAACTGGAGACTGTTTTAGCTGAAGAACGGACAAAATTTCTTTGGAAACAATTCAAACATTGTACAAGTCCATATCTCGTAGAATTCAAGCTGTAATTATTGCCAAAGCGGTCCTACCCATATTAAAACAAATTTGTTTGAAATTTTGAAGTTTTTCCATTATTTTGTCCAACCCCTGTTTATATATATATATATATAATTTAGGTTATCTAAGAGATACCACCACGCTCGAAATAGCAGCCAAAACTTGACTCTAAAACCACATTAACTGTTCATACAGACAAAAAGACAAAATAAACTAGCCCCCCCCACCAAAAAAAATACTGGATAATTCCAGATCCCGGATTTCTGACTCTGCATAAGAAATGCTCTGCCTTCATCAGTGGAATATACTCAGCACATAAGTACAGATTTATTTTGCATTTTCGTCTTCTCTCCTGGTGCTGTATGAACATTTAATGTGGTTTTAGAGTAAAGTTTTGGCTGCTATTTCCAGCGTGGTGGTATCTCTTAGATACCCTAAATTATAATTTTAATAATAATTATTACCTTTGAAGGTTTTTATTCCCATGCTGGCCACCTGATAAGATCGGTACTTAAATAACGATCTTATCCTTATTTATATAAATTTATATATATATATATATATATATATATTATATATATATATATATATATCTTACTTTTACTTGTTTCAGTCGTCGGACTGCGGCTGTGCTTAGGTTTTGGACTTGATGGATTTTTGTCGAACGAATCAACCCAAGAGCTTATTTTATTTTTAAACCTGGTATCTACACTAGTGGTTTCTTTTGCCGAACCACTATGTTACAGGTCGTAAACACACCAACACCGTTTGTCATGCATTGGTGGGGGAAAAGCACACACACACACATATGTACACACACACATACGACGGGCTTCTTTCAGTTATCGTCTACCAAATCCACTCACAAGGCTTTGGTCGACCCCAGGCTAACATAGAAGACACTTGCCCAAGGTGTCACTATGTGGTTGGGAAATGAAAAGTATAACTGCGGTACGATAAATAGATATAGAGTAACAATTTTCACAAATATTCTTAAAGTATTTCAAAGTCAAAATTATAATCACATATTTTTAATTAATACAATTGAATAGAGCAGTAGAGAGCAAGCGGGCGAGACAGACTAACTGCAGCGAATAAAAATTATTTTCTGGTCGAAGCATGTATCTGAATTTTCAATAATAAAAGAAGTTTAAAAACTTCATTTTCGATAAAGAATATATACTAAAATTGGAATTTATAAGAATTTACTAGACTTTATAGACTTTTAAAATTGCTTTCTTTCCGTAAAAAGAAATAGTTCCAACTAATTAATAAGTGGTTTTCTTTACAATAGTATAGGTACCATTACCAATGTATGAAAGAATATTCTTTGTTGTAAAAATGGTATAGTTATATAGAATCAATCGTAACCCTTACTAGCGATGTCACCATTCGCGGAATTTTCAAGTCATTTGAACCCACAGGCTCTGTTGACGACTTACCTTGATCTGGAAGACCAAACTCTAGATTCCACTCCCCATTTGTCTTCCTACTCAAAATCACAGAGCGAAGATATCAAAAGAAAATTTTACGAATTAAATCACCAATTCGTCCATTTTAGATCAGATCTCTGTATCGGCGATAAGGTCCGAGCACGCGCGCGCGCACTCACACACACACACACATCCATATTCACACACACACACACACATGCACAAGCACACATACACCCTCCACAACCGAACTATGCTAAAGGGACTTTTAGATCACTCTAAATATGGCTAAAACATCTACAAAATTCAGATATATTACCAATTGTTGAAATATTGGTTGTCCAAATAATTGTGGGCAATAATAATAATAATAATAACAACAACAACAACAACAACAATAATAATAATGCTATGGAAGTATTATCATGTACATTGTTATGTCTTGGTATAAAAGATGAGCTACAGCAAATATTCTGCTCAATACCACAGATTTGCTTGTCAGTTGTTTGACCTTAACCAGTTGAGCATGTCCCTTAGTGGCTGACGATATGTGTATCTCTGATCAAGAGCAGAAGTAGTGGGGGAGCATCATAACCATGTGTTGAAAGGGATTCTTTGGGGTTTGAATAACTCACCTCTGTAAACATGGGTGTTTCGTTCAACATATTTAAACAACCCTTATTCAGGGACCTTTTGAGCAGGATGGGTTACTTGACCAGAAGAAAATTCTAACTGGGCCCCCACCTCCAAGGTCATGTGCTGTTTATCTAGATATGAGATCACCATGTCGCGCACATATGGTTGTGATGCATGTGCCTAGTGTACCCTTATCAGACGGGTAGTCATGATGGGTATACTGGGTTTCATATATTTTACCCCAGTGTCACTTTGATGGCATGCACTGCTCTCTCACACAATAATAATAATAATAATAATAATAATAATAATAATAATACAAAGACCTGGAAATAGAGGTAACTAGAATGTGGAATCTAAAAACAGAAACAATTCCTATCATAGTAGGTGCATTAGGCATGATAAAAAATATTCAGACAAATACATAACAAAAACACCAGGACTTACAAACACATATAACATACAGAAAATTGAAGTACTAGGCACTGCACACATCCTACGCAGAACACTTTCAATACAGTAACCATCAGAGCATCACAACAAATCACAGCACATACCCAAGGCACACAGAGCTGCGCTCGGTAGTGAAGTGAAAGCACGCTATAAAAATAAAACTACTGAATAATAATAATAATAATAATAATAATAATAATATAATAATAATAATAATAATAATAATAATAATGGTTTCAGATTTTGGCATAAGGCCATCAGGTTTGGGGGAGGGGGCAAGTCGATTACATGGATGCCAGTGTTCAACTGGTACGTATTTTAGCGACCCCGGAAGGATGAAAGGCAAAGTCGACCTAGGCGGAATTTGAACTCAGAACGTAGCGACAAGCTAAGCATTTCGTCCAGAGTACTTAAATAATAATAATAATAATAATAATAATAATAATAATAATAATAATAATAATAATAATAATGATGATGATGATGATGATGATGATGATGATGATTGTCGATTTTGACGTGTACGAGTGTTTGTATGAAGGAGAGGGTTTAAGGAAAAGAAAAAAATGTGGGGGAAAAGAGAAAACAACTTTTAATAATAATAATAATAATAATAATAATAATAATAATTTCTTTTATTTGCCAACAGGATGAAGAACGAGGAGGACAATACAAAGGCAAGACATAAAGTGTGTGTGTGTGTGTGTGGGGGGGTTACATATAGCACGAAGTAAAAGAAGAAGAAGAAGAACAACAACAACAACAAGAACAATAACAGCAACAACAACAACAACAAAAAGGAAGAAATCAAACCCGACTATATGTAAAAACAACAACTGCAGCAGCAACAACCAAAAGGGACAGATTGGAGAAGGTAATCCAAGATAAGACCACATCTGAATGAAGGGCAAAGATATATAAAACGGCAAGTATTGTCACGGTTGTGTCCCTATTTTGAACATAAGTCTGCTTGATTAGGGGTGACCCGGAGCTTAGCAACAGCCACAATAATAAACAGCATCACTAACATCAACATCAGCATCAACATCAACACCAAAGCTACCAATTTCTGAGACAACGACGACGATGAGGATCAAAACCACCACCACCACGGAGACGGCGGTAACCATCACCGCTGCCGCCATAACCATCAACCACCACCGCTACCACCACCACCACCACCGTCACTACCACCATCCACCATCATCGCCACCATCTGCCGCCGACATCACTACCAGCGCCAGTACTATCCCCAACACCACTACCACCACTACTACTACCGCCGCAGCCGCCACCACCACCACCACCACCACCACAACATCCACCACCACCACCACCACCACCACCCACCACCACCACCACCACCACCACCACCATCGCCATTACCACCATTAACGCCACCGCCGCCGCCGCTACCACCACCTCCACCCCCATAGTGACGACAACGACGACGACGACGACGACGACCACCACCACCACCACCATCACCGTCCACGTTTTCAACCCCGGCATACAAGAGTTTCCTTGGGCGTTTCTTGGAATGTAATTCTTCAGAATTTCTTAATTTTTCTTTCTTTTTTTCCTTTTGTGGGGAAACGCAGATAATGTTCTTTATTTTTATCATAATAGAAGGACGAAGGGGTAGGAATAAGGTGGACGGGTAGGTTAGTAATGGTAAAAGCTGCGACGGTGGGGTGGTGTGGTGATGGTGACGTTTTAGGTAGTCTCTTGGCTGCATTTTTTTTGTTTTTTTTTTTCACTTTGTCCCTGCCAGGAATTAGATATCAACTTCACTTTACGCCCACAGACATAAGAAATTTCTGGTGTCTTTGGTCAATGCTGTATAACCCAAAATGACACGCATGCACGCACACACGCGCACACACACAAACGCACACACGTACGCACAAACGCATACACACATACACACATTCTCACGCACATATGATATATGCGTGTTCGTGCAGACGTGAGTATGCGTGCCAACATACGTACACATGTATCCATATTATAATTGTATGTGTGTGCAAATATATACACACACACACAAATGTATATACACATGTATATATATAATGTATGTGTGTATATAATAATAATAATAATAATAATAATAATAATAATAATAATAATAATAATGGTTTCAGATTTTAGCACAAGGTCATATATATATATATTCTTTTATTTGTTTCAGTCATTTGACTGTGGCCATGCCGGAGCACCACAATTTAGTCGAGTAAATCGACCCCAGGACTTATTCTTTGTAAGCCTAGTTACTTATTCTATCGGTCTCTTTTTGCTGAACCGCTAAGTTACGGGGACGTAAACATACCAGCATCGGTTCTCAAGTGATAGTGGTGGTGGTGGTGGAGGACGAATATAGACACACAAATACACACACACACATATATATATATATATATATACGACGGGTTTCTTTCAGTTTCCGTCTACCAAATCCACTCACAGAATGTGGTCGGCCCGAAGCTATAGCAGAAGACACTTGGCCAAGTTGCCACGAAGTGGAACTGAACCCGGAACCATGTGGTTGGTAAGCAAGCTACTTACCACATAGCCACGCCTACGCCTAAATGGAGTCAAACGCAGGTGTCTTCGTGTCTATGTGAATTTTTGCAACCCTGGTAACTATATATTTATTTTTTCTTTATTTGTACACATTGAAAAAATATACATACATTTATATATATATATATATATATATATTACACATACATATATACATGATGTCCCAAATATAAGACAACCAACTTTTTTCAATTTTGCCAAGGCAAACTGTTGTTATATTTTGGGTCAGAGCGTTGCAATGCAACAGTAAAGGAAACACAATTATGACACCACCACATGTATTCGATATGGCCATCTTTGTTTCGAAGCACCGCCTTAAGTCTAGGTGAAAATGCTTCACACGCGGCACGCCGCTGTTCTTGGTCAATCGAAGCTCATTCCTGGCGTGGTCTTGCCTTCAGTGCGTCGAACGAAACATGAAGAGTGCTCGAGACCCTCATCTCCTAAATGGACCAAACAGAAAAATCAAACTGGTTCAGATTAGGGCTTCTTGAGGGCCATACATCCTTGCCTACGGACGGCAGAATATTTTTTTCTGAATCTAGTGTTGTGTCTGTTTGTAGCTGTGGGATGGCGCCGTGTCCTGCTCGAAGCTCCAAGGTGGGCCTTGAAAGTGCTCATTCACCCATGAAAGCAGTTCAGCTTCCAGAATGTCCCTAATGTATCGCTGGGTGCTAATTTTAACAACCGAGGGCACAAAAACGAGGGAAACTTCCAGTGGCTGCTACAGCCGCCCAAACCATAACTGACTGTGAATTTTTACATCGATTTACGAGTCTACCCTCGACGAAGCCAGATACACTTGAAAGTCGGTCATTCTGGTGGTTCACTATCTGCTTGATTTCAAATTTCTTTTTTTTTTATCAGTGAACACCTGGTTGGGCAGCGTGCCTTCAGTAATCTGACACTGGATAAGACGACTTTTCTCCAGTCTCATGACCTTATAAACTTGCGTGAAATTATGACGATGGATCATCTTGTAACGATGGGTCCTGAGCTCCTCCTTCAGTACTTGATATATCAATGTTCAGCTTACTTTTGCTATGGCAGCCAGTTTTCTGACGGAACGACAAGAATTCCGC
>NC_043010.1:37618764-37631264 GCF_006345805.1 Octopus sinensis
GTGATGTGGTCGCAGAAATTGTCTGACAGTCATGACTGGGTTCTCCTGCTTGTGAAGCATGGTGCAGAGTCCTGTGCCATAGGGTCTTCCAGCAGCCACCATCTTGACCCAGGGCAGCACTACCTCCTTCAGGCACTTGATGTAGGCCTCCGTGTTGAGTGTGAGTCCGTGTGGGAAGATGAATGTAGGCATAGCGTTGCCATCACTGATGATCACTCCATATATACGTACATACATTCGAAGACTGCAAATCCAAGCTATCGCTGCAACTGTAAAAATTTGATAAACTTTCCAGAAGTTTATCATTTAAGTATATATGCGAATGTCTAGACATGCAACTATATGCATGAGAATATATACATAAAGCAAAACATGCAAATCTGCACGTGCACTGCCACCAAATACTGCACATATTCATAATACATACATACATACATACATACATACATACATACATACATACATACAAAGTCCATCCCCTCCTCTCACCGTGGTGGGGACGCTGGCAACGGGTAGTGTCAGAGCTATGCCATCGGGGACTTCGGTACCTGGTAGGGCCACCCAAGGCGGATTGGTCTGACACCGAGTGGTATTAGGGCCACAACCCGGCAACTAGTGAAAATCCTCGGAGTGTCTGTTTCGGCAACCGGCGGCTCCTTGGTCGTTCTGTCCCTGCGTCTGCCGACAATCTGCGGCAAACAGGATGTCTCTACGTGCGGGATTGTTGGGGACCGCTTGCGAAATTCATATTCCCACGAAACTTCTTCTACTGCCATGGTTCGAGATGCCTCGAGGGTGGTGGAAGAAGCCGACTCAACCCGCCCAGGGTGAATGTCGCCACAAGTACAAGTAAGTACATACATACATACATGCAAAATACCCTGTTGATGTTGAAATTCCAATGAAAGACCTTTGAATCTAGGTTAGAAACCGGTTGGCAAGAAATCATGAGATAAAATTGTATAACGACATACATACACACATATGTATAAATATGTATCACACACACACACACACACACACACACGTTTGTAAGTATGTATGTATGTATGTATGTATGTATGTATGTATGTATGTATGTATGTATGTATGTATGCATGTATGTATACACATACACACATACACACGCTGACGCATACGTGTGATTTTAATCTCTGCGAAGGAAATGTGTGTTATGGCGATGTCGTAAAGCTGTCTCCGGTTCAGTGTTCTCTGCTCTCACCCACCAGCCGCGCTCTCCGTTCCCGTCCTGACCCTCTCTACTCGTAGCTCCTCTTTTCTCGCCAATCCCTATCTCCGGGTAGCTATTACAGGGAACTAAAATCCCCCCACCCCAGCTGTAGGAGATGTTTTCTTTAAGTAACTTCATCACCGTGTCAAAGACTTAGATCACCAAAAAGGCAGACAACAACAAACATAGCAACAACAACAACAGCAGCAACAACAGCAACCACCACCACCACCACCACCACCACCACCACCATCACCACCACCACCGTTACCACCACCACCACCACAACAACAACAACTATATCAACAACCAAATTGACACCACCACCGATACCACCACCAGCATTGCCACCACCTCCTTGAAGAAGAACAGCAACTAAAATACAGCTACCGTCATAACAACCCCCAGCAGCAACCCCACTACCGCCATTCACAATCGCGGTCAAAATGACTGAAACATAGAAAGTGAATTTCGTTTTTGGATTTGGTTGAAGCATATTCTGTTGTGTCTAGGGAGAGTCATTCTCTTTTTTGGTGCCTTATAATCTAACACACTCACCGGTAAAATTTCCACTTATTTCTGTCTTATTTTTCTAAAATTTTCGTTGCTTCAAAACTATTGAAAAGGTTGCAAGACGCAACGAAAATTTCAGGAAAATAAAATAAGAAATAAGTTGACATTTTACCCGTGAATGTGTTAAATTATAAGGCAACAAAAGAGAATGTCTTTCTCTAGACACAACAGAATATAAAATGCAACAGAATATAAAATGTGTGTGTATTATATATATTATATATAATATATATATATATGAAGGGATATAATAAATATCCTGGAAACAGCTGTAAGACCTTCTATCTATAAATGTTCTAAAATCTACACACCCTTGGTTTTTTTTTTATCTCTTTACGAATATATATATATATATATATATATATATATTATGGGTATCTAAGAGATATCACCATGCTTGAAATAGCAGTCAAAACCTGACTCTAAAACCGCATCAAGTATTCAATACAGCACAAGGTGAAAATACAGCTCGACAAAGAAAACCAGTATGTGTGTGTGTGTGTGTGTGTGTGTGTGTGTGTGTGTGTGTGTGTAAATATTGAACTGAAAACTACTTTTGGATAGAAAAGTCAATGTCTAAGGCTATCTAAAAGGATTTCTTTTATATATATACGCTATTATTTATAGCTCTATGTTAAGACGGTACCGTACTGTTCAAAATACTTAGCGGCATTTCTTCCTGCTTTACTTTCTGAGTTCAAGTGCCATCGGGGCGTAGACTTTTACCTTTCATCCTTTCGGGGTCCATAAATAGATGCCAGTTGAGGGCGGGGGTCGATGTGACCGATTTCATCTTCCCTCAGTTTGTTAGCCTTGTGCCAAAGCTACAAATAATTATTTATAGCTTGATGTGTTTCGAGATTCACTGTTCCAAAAATGAATGATTTTACAACCTTTCGAAAGTTTATGAATTCTTATGACGTCAACGATATATTGTTTATATGCGAGAGGGGCTGAAAAGTACCTGCCTTTATGGGTATCGCAAAAGCCTAGCTGGAGGTCCAATCTTCCGAGTTGTTTTTACAGGGCTTAGACCGTGTGGTGATTCTGAGAGGGGAATATGTTGGATAAAATCGTAATGAACTGATCTACTTGTATTTTCTTTTACTTAAAGCCAGGAACTGTTCAGCACCCTCTCTTATATATATATATATATATATATATATATATATATATATATATATATATATATATATATATATAATATTATTAGTGAATTGAAGAAATGGAGTTGAACAAAGATTGAACAGAATTCCTGAACAGGTTCAGCCATGGGCTCTTAAAGAGCCGCCTCGTTCAAATTGCTTTGCTGCGCCTCTGTTCTGTTTTGTTCTGCCAACGGAATTCCTATTTTTTTCCTGAAGAGATAGCCAAAATATGGTATCCTTATTTAATCAGAATTGGAAAATTGTGGCTTTTGAAACATGTGTAGAATGCAATAAAGGAATTCTGTTCATCTTTGTTCAACTCCATTTCTTCAATTCACTAATAATATTAAAATTCAATTATCCGCACCAACGCACGGTTGCAACACCAAAAGTTTTATCTGCAACCGTGCTTCTCTTCTGCTGTGATTTTTGCTACCAAGGTATCGGTTAAACTTTTGATTAATCTGCAACAGATTATTCATCTTTCTATTTTACCAAATATATATATATATATATATATATATATATATATATATATATATATATATATATATATATATATAATACATACATACATACATACATACATACATACACACATATATACAAACACATATGTAATATATATGTATGTGCATAAATATATATATATATATATTAATATATATATATATAATATATTATATATGTGACCTCGTGTGTACCGTTGGCGATTTTTTTCCCCTCTGTCTCTCTTCTCTGGATCTTTCCTTCTATGTTTCCGACGAAGAGCTCCGCTCGAAACGTTAAACCCTCCTTCTTCCTTTCTTTCCTGAGCGTCCAATAATACTATATTTGTTCCACGTCCTCGCGTTGTTGTGTTTTTTTTGTGTTTTCTTGTTTGGATTAACTTTATATATATATATATATCCTTGTTTCTTTTCTGTGTATCTTTCTGTCGAAGAGCGCAGGCTCGAAACGTAAAAGACTTGTTCTATTTCTATTCCTGAGGGCCATACTAATACATTTGTTTGTTTGTACTCTACCTGCCTTCGCCTTTTGTTTATTTTCATAAACCTTCCCGTTTTATATATATATATAGTTAACTGACGAGCAAACAGGAATTACGTGATCAACTTCATTAGCTTACAATTGTTTCCGTTATGAGATGCAGTGCACTTAGAGCTGAGTGCGTGCGCATCATCTTATAGCTTCTTCAGGGCTTCTAATACACACACACACACACATACCCATACACATTCACAGATGCTCACAAACGCACACTCACACATGTGATACAGTATACTATCAAATATATTATATAGGTTATATATATATATATATATATATATATATATATATATATTTTCCTTGTTTTGTATGTCCTGTACTCTATTTTTTCGTGGTTTTAAAAAAATGTCCATTTCCTTGGTTTTGTGTTTGTTTTCGTTTCTCATTGTGTTCGACGTTTTTTGGGTGTCCTGTACCCAAATATGCATGTATATATACATGTAGATGTAGGTACGTACATATATGCATGTATATATGCATATGTTTTATTTATTTATTAATTTATCATATGACGGAACGCACGCATCCATTTCTAAGTAAGATTGTTCTTAATATATATATATATATATATATTTAAATAATGAGGGAGATAAATTAATATTATTTTAATGACTACCTAGCAGTCTTGCCCTGCCAATACACACACACACACACACATATATATATATATTATACACCCACACACCTATATATATATATATAATATATATATATATATACATGCATACATAATACATAAATTACATACATACATACATACATACATACATACATATATACACATACATACATACATATATACTATATACATACATACATACATACATACATACATACATACATATATATATATATATATATATATATATATATATATATATATATATATATATATATATATATATATATATATATATAATTAGAAAATGGAGAAAACAGATTAACCAGCGCATCGACAGAACTACGTTTTAAAGCATATTTATTGATACAATGCAAGACAATACAAATCTAACACCCGTTTCTGATCAAAATACCAGACTGCAGTCTATACATAAATGCGAGAATAAAATTCTTCATCTTCATAGGGCATTCAATTAAGGCTACGGATCTGCATCAGAGTGAAAAACAAGAGCATACAATATAAACAAAAAGAAGGTGTATGGTGTCCCTGCACACCATTACCCGCGGTTAACACAAGTAACGGATACTGATAGTATATACGGATATTTTATCCCTTAGTCGGTTACTACAACCGCTAACTCTATTTATCTACATACATACATATACATATATATACATTCACAACACACACACACCCACACCCACACATACACACACAAACACATATATATAATTAACTTACAAGGGAACAGGAATTACGTAATCAACTTCGTTAGCTTACAGCTGTTTCGGCTGTAATATGCAGTGCACTTAGAGCTGAGGGCGTGTGCATCACCTTATACCTTCTTCGGAGCTTCTAATACACACGCACGCTCACACACACACAGCTCACAAGCACACGCTCACGCATGTAGAACATTATACTATCAAATATGCTATACATATAAACGTTGAGGGCTGAATACGCACATTGACCTCACATAGCTGTTTCTGACTCTGCCCTTCCCTATCTACTACTACTACTACTACTACTACTACTACTACTACTACTACTACTACTACTCAAAAACTAAAAGGAAAAAGAAAACAAGGAAGCAAAATGAGGGAAAGACAATGTACAGAAGTCCTCTTAAATGTTTCTGAAACAATGTTAATTGTTCGGCAGAAGAGATGGGAGGACAGAGAAAGAGAGAGGAAGACGGTAAAGAGAGAGGATGGGGGAGTAGACCCACAACCCGATTTGTTTGACCATCCCCTTCAATCCCCACCCATAACTCCAGTGGGTGTGGTCCACCAACAGCAGGGATGACAAGGGTTCTTATCAAGATATAACATTTAATTTTTATTTTATATATATATTTTATATATATATGCACACACACATACAATTATTATATTATTATTATTATTATTATTATATTATTATTATTATTATTATTATTATTATTATTTTATTATTATTATTATTATTATTATTATTATTATTATATTATTATATTATTATTATTATTATTATTATTATTATTATTCTATTTCATTTATTTTAGATTATCAGATAGAAATTCTGTAGATTGATATTGTCCATGGTTTGTTTCATGTGTGTGAAGTGTGTTGTTTTATACTGAATATTTAATTGGGAGAAGTTGTATACAAATAATAATAACAATAATAATAATAATAATAATAATAATAATAATAATAATATATAATGATGATGATGATGATGATGATTAATAATAATAATAATAATAATGATAGCATAATAATAATAATAATAATAATAATAATAATAATAATAATGATGATGATGATGATGATGATGATGATGATGATGATGATGATGATGATATAATAATAATAATAATAATGATAGCAATAATATAATAATAATAATAATAATAATAATAATAATAATAAAAATGATGATGATGATGATGATGATGATGATATAATAATAATAATAATAATGATAGCAATAATAATAATAATAATAATAATAAAATAATAATAATAAATGATGATGATGATATGATGATGATAATAATAATAATAATGATAGCAATAATATAATAATAATAATAATAATAATAATAATATAATAATATGATGATGATGATGATGATAATAATAATAATAATATAATGATAGCAATAATAATAATAATAATAATATAATAATAATAATAATAATAATAATAATAATAATGATGATGATGATGATGATGATGATGATGATGATGATGATAATAATAATAATAATAATAATGATAGCAATAATAATAATAATTATAATAATAATAATAATAATAATAATAATAATAATAATAATAATAATAATAATAATAATATAGTAAAAAATAATAATAATATTTTCTTTTAATAAGACTTAGAAGAACAACTACATTTTCTTCGTTTATCACAAGGAAGTCGAGAGAAAGTGCAAAGACAGGTTGCAAAAAGAATAGTGGTAGCAGTGAGAGTGGTGGTGGATTTACACTGGGTAAAGAAGAAAAGAAAGATAAATAAGAAAATATAATTTGAGCAACACGTCAGCCGTTTTCTCTCTCTTGTTCTCCTACACTTCGTAAATCCGGAAAGGAATAGTTCACCCGAAATATTAGGATAATTAGAGAATTTTGAAAATATAAAATGTATAGGCGCAGGAGTGGCTGTGTGGTAAGTAGCTTGCTTACCAGCCACATGGTTCCGGGTTCAGTCCCACTGCGTGGCACCTTGGGCAAATGTATTCTACTATAGCCTCGGGCCGACCAAAGCCTTGTGAGTAGATTTGGTAGACGGAAACTGAAAGAAGCACGTCGTATATATGTATAATATATGTGTGTGTGCGTGTATGTTTGTGTGTCTGTGTTTGCCCCCCTAGCATTGCATGACAACCGATGCTGGTGTGTTGACGTCCCCGTCACTTAGCGGTTCGGCAAAAGAGACCGATAGAATAAGTACTGGGCTTACAAAGAATAAGTCCCGGGGTCGAGTTGCTCGACTAAAGGCGGTGCTCCAGCATGGCCGCAGTCAAATGACTGAAACAAGTAAAAGAGAAAAAAGAGAGAAAGATATGTTCCAGCAATCTGAGTGGGGTTAATCCTTTAAGGAAAATTAGAGCATTCCTGTACTGACTCAAATGTTATTTAGCAATAAAGTAAGTGCTTGCTCTTAGCTATAAAATTACTTGGAAAAAAAAAATATTGCGAGTCATTCCACAACACCTAATTCGACACTCTCGGTTAACGACCAGAAAATTTACTAAAGAATAGCATTTCCTTTTCAATTCTCAACTTCTTCCCCGAGTGGTACACGAACATTGACTCAGGAACGAAATTTGTTTAAGGGGTGCAAATCCAGGTCCAAATTTTTTTCCAAGGAAAGTTTTATTGTTCTTTTTAAAAATTCTTTTTTGAGAAGAAACCTAACTTCAAGCTACTTTTTCCAGATCACTTTTTACTGTTTTCTAAGAATGAGAAAAGTAAGTAGGGGTGCAAATTTTGATTTTCTACCCCACAAATATTTTAAGAGGTACACTTACACCTTCTGCTCTCCCTGTTCCCGGTCCCATGTACATGAAGAAGTTGATGAGAGCGAAAGTTTTTTCTTTAGGTGTCTTATGTAAGCATGATGAGGTTTTGCAAAGAATTAACAAACTGATCTATTGCATCTTTTCTCTTTGTTCCCAAGAACATATATATGTGTATATATATTTATCTCTCCGTCTCTCTCTCTCTCTCTCTCTCTCTCTCTCTCTCTCTCTCTATATATATATATATATTATATATATATATATATATTATATAATATATATATATTATATATATACATAACTAAGCAATAAGGGTTTAGCAACGAATTGCCTCACCACACACGAATTTGATTTTTAAATAGCAGTCAAAGAGTTATAGCTATTCTTTCTACTAAAAGGGAGATCTCAGTAAAAACACAGCGCTTTTAGTAGAAAGAATAGCTATAACTCTTTGACTGAGATCTCCCTTTTAGTAGAAAGAATAGCTATAACTCTTTGACTGCTATTTCTAAATTCGGTGTGTGGTGAGGCAATTCGTTGCGAAACCCTTAATTGCTTAGTATTACTTAAATTGTCCTCGAATGAGCTTTTACATGCCGAAATCTACTTGGTGTAATTAATAATTATTCCAAATTAATTAATTTCACCCTATATTGTTACTGATATATATACATAACAGTGGCTTGGTGGTTAGGGTATTCGGCTTGCGATTATAGGGTTGCGATTTCAATACTCCAGTGGCTACTGGAGATAGGTTTCGACAAATGTTGTGCTGATGACGTCAGCTGAGGTAGAAATACGCGTCCACGACTTTCCTCTTATCTCTAAGCAATAAGTATATCCTCTTCTCTAATGGCATGTCAATTTTGGACAATTTTTGATTTTTCAAATTATCCTCTTTGGTGGAACTGGTCTTAATTTCTGGAGAACTTCTCACTAATTGAATGGTTGTATACTGTCAATCTAATAAGAACGTGACAGTAGGGGGTACACCACCGCTGTATAGCCCTAGGAAGCATCGAACGCCTCCTGATGGCTTTGACACATTTTTCCCTGTGTCCTTATATACATTTACGAAGGGGAGACAAACACCCCCGGCTGCCGAAACTGCATCTAGGGACACGTGTTTCGGGATCGTTGTCCTTCATCGGCCTACAGTACTCTGCTCTATTCTATTCTGTTCTTTGCTGATTTCTGCTTTGATGGTTGTTTTGTGCCCCGACTAAAATTTCTCAGGTTCTTATTATCTACTAATTGTAAGGACAAGCGTATTTTTTTGCCTTGTTTACTCTGTTGTCAATAGCAACAGAGCATACGATGTCAATTGTGAGGTGTGGTTGGAAACAAAGATTATTGTCGTTACAAATGAAAATAGAGTCTTGGATATTTTGTTTTTGTTTCAGTTACCATAACGATGAGCAGTCTTTTGTCGACATGGCTATTACTATCAAGCTGATGGCTCTATTTCGCCTGCAGACGCCTCACACGAAATAAACAGAATGAAAATTTCCGCTACATATATGCTATAAAATAATAGTATTGATACTACTACTACTACTACTACTACTACTACTACTACTACTACTACTACTACTACTACTACTGATGATGATAATAATAATAATGATGATGATGATGATGATGATGATGATGATGATGATGATAATAATAATATATAATAATAATGATGATAATAATAATAATAATTAATAATAATAATAATAATATTCCATACAATAACCATCGAGCATCACAACAAATCACAGCACATACCCAAGGGACACAGAGCTGCCTCGGTAGTGAAGTGAAAGCACGCTATAAAAATAAAACTACTGAATAATGATAATAATATAATAATAATAATAATAATAATAATAATAATAATAATAATAATAATATAATACAAAGATGGGCTACAGCAAATATTCTGCTCAACACCACAGATTTGCTTGTCAGTTGTTTGACCATAATCAGTAGAGCATGTCCTTTAGTGGCTGACGATATGTGCATCTCTGATCACGAGCAGAATTAGTCGGGGAGCATTATAGGAATATATTGGGAGAAATTCTTTGGAGTTTGAATAATTCACCTCTGTAAACATCCTTAAACAACCCTTATTCAAGGACCATTTGAGCGGGATAGGCTACTCGACCAGACGAAAATTCTAACTGGGTCCCACCTGCAAGGTCATGCGCTGTTTATCTTGATATGAGATCACCATGTCGCGCACATGTAATTGTGATGCATGTGCCTAGTGTACCCGTATCAGACGGGTAGTCATGATGGGTATATTGGGTTTCGTATATTTTAACCTCAGTGTCACTTTGATGGCATGCACTGCTCTCTCACTCAATAATAATAATAATAATAATAATAATAATAATAATAATAATAATAATAATAATAATAATAATAATAATAATAATAATAATAATAATATTAATAATAATAATAATAATAATATAATAATAATAATAATAATAATAATAATAATAATAAATGTCTTGCACAGAAAGAGTACAAGCGCATGGATACCAGGTGCTTGGTACCAACATACACCGGAAAAGCTAATGAACGAAAAGTGGAAGGAAAAGATCCTCTGGGAATTTGAATTCCAGACAGACAAGGTGTTAGAACATCGAAGGCCGGATATTGTAGCTTTTAAAAGGGATAGACAAGCGTGCCTAATAATCGACGTGGCAGTGTCAGGAGATCAACATATTATCATGAAGGAAAGAGAAAAGATTGGTAAATATGGAGACCTGAGGATTGAGATTGCCAAGATATGGCAGTTACGTGAGATAAAAATAAAGGTTGTCCCTGTTGTCATCGGAGCATTGGGTTCAATACCACCCAATCTGAAGAACCAGCTGGAAACTTTAGAGGTGCCCTACAATCTTGATGTATTGCAAAAATCGGTTTTAGTTGGAACCGCACGCATTTTGCGTAAACTATTGTCTGTCTGAGGTCCTTGTGATTTGACAGAAAGTACAAACCCCCGGTAGACACAATATCTCCAATGCACATCACGATATTGGATACTGTATGACTTCTTCAATAATAATAATAATAATAGTATAAAAGATGGGCTACAGCAAATATTCTGCTCAATACCACAGATTTGCTTGTCAGTTGTTTGACCTTAACCAGTTGAGCATGTCCCTTAGTGGCTGACGATATGTGCATCTCTGATCACGAGCAGAAGTAGTGAGGGAGCATCATAACCATGTGTTGAAAGGGATTCTTTGGGGTTTGAATAATTCACCTTTGGAAACAGGGGTGTTTCGTTCAACATCCTTAAACAACCCTTATTCAGGGACCTTTTGAGCGGGATGGGCTACTCGACCAGAACAAAATTCTAACTGGACCCCACCTGCAAGGTCATGTGCTGTTTATCTTAATATGAGATCACCATGTCGCGCACATATGGTTGTGATGCATGTGCCTAGTGTACCCTTATCAGACGGGTAGTCATGATGGGTATACTGGGTTTCATATATTTTACCCCAGTGTCACTTTGATGGCATGCACTGCTCTCTCACATGATAATAATAATAATAATAATAATAATAATAATAATAATATAATAATAATAATAATAATAATAATAAAATAAATGAAACCATTGATCATGTCTCCGTGTGCAGTCTTCTTGCGCCTACAGAGTGTCTCAACAGGCATGATAGAGCAGCACAATATATTCACTGGGTAATTTGCAAAAACCTGGACCTGTCCCATGATAAAAACTGGTGGGAATACAAACCACTTCCAGTGCTTGAAAATGATCACATCTCACTCCTCTGGAACTTCACCATTCAAACTGACACAAAGATAGGCCAGACTTCAGACAAAAATTATGCCACCTCATTTATATGACTGTCCCAATCGATATACGCGTATCTGTCAAGACCTACCAAAAAACTGAGCAAGTATAAAGATCTTGAAATAGAAATTAGCAAAATGTGGAACCTCAAGACTAAAACAATACCTATTTCTTTACTACCCACAAGGGGCTAAACACAGAGGGGACAAACAAGGACAGGCACACGGATTAAGTCGATTACATCGACCTCAGTGCGTAACTGGTACTTATTTAATCGACCCCGAAAGGATGAAAGGCAAAGTCGACCTCGGCGGAAGTTGAACTCAGAACGTAGCGGCAGACGAAATACCGCAAAGCATTTCGCCCGGCGCGCTAACGTTTCTGCCAGCTCGCCACCTTAAACAATACCTGTTGTCATAGGTGCCCCAGGAATGATAGCAAATGGGACTGATTTCACCCGCGTCTACGCTACAGTTTAATTGTCTTAAACATCAACTTTACATCAGCAATAACAACAACAGTC
>NC_043010.1:37636264-37638867 GCF_006345805.1 Octopus sinensis
ACACATACACATAGGAAGAGCTTCTTTCAATATATGTCTACTGAATCCACTTACTGTTAGAGACACATGTTCAAGGTACCACGCAGTGGGATTGAACCCAGAATCATGTGGTCGGAAGCAAGCTTTTTATCACACAGCCACACCTGCGACTATGCTCAAAGGTTGAATGCCGTATTCTTTCAGTGGCCACCATCTCCGAGGGAACATTCTCAGCTTCTTTCTGTCATGGTCGCCATAGTAGGGTGCAGCACATCAGTTGGGATGGTTGTTGTCTCTCATGTTGGCGTTGCTTGTCTCATACGCATGATCACCTGACAGAAGAGTGCTTCACGCTTCTGGAAATGTCAGAAGAATGGAACTTCCACTCGCGAAGCATGCTTCCACAACGAAAACAAGTTGTGATGGTGTCTGTGGCGATATCATAAAGGATTAAAAATTACAAACATTAATGACTTGGAAAAATAAGAAAACAAACGTTAACCCTCGAAGTTCGACATTTGAAATACAGTACTTTTAAAGATGGACAGTTTACCCACAATCTCGATAATTACCAACAAAATGTGTTTTATTATTATGAGACGACGACCTGTATACTAGAAGTGAAATCAGAGGAGAGTAGCACAGATCAATGTTCCGATATATAAAAAAAAAACTCGTTTGTGTGCGCACGAAGCGAGTTCGATAGATTCAGATGACATAAACTGCACATTAATTGCAGGTATGAACACCGTATTTCGCTATAGAAACCAAATATGCTACCAAGTGCTTTAAAGGCTTAATATTGTGACTTACCTGTGTGACGCTGAAGATAGAAAAATAACTCTTGAAATGTGGATATACACCAATTACCTATTTCTCTATTTTCGATTGCATTGTTTACATAGACGTATTTGCATACGAAACGTGAGTAACAAATTAGTGCAGGCTCTACTTGCAAATCCATAGAAATAACTTTAAAACGTGATAAAACTGCACATATTTATATAATGATTTCTCATTTAATCATAAGGCCAGCAAAATTGGTATAATGATAGTATTAATCGATATCATTAACCCCAGCACTAGTATTTTAATTTTATTGATCCCTTGACGGGAATTGAACTCAGAAAACAATGAGCTGGAACAAATGTCATGAAGCATTTTTTTTTGATACTGTGACGATTCTGCCAGCCTCGTCCTCCTATATGCGTACATATGTACGCAAATACAAATTAGACGGTTCACTGCGTATCCATTTGAATGATTGAGAAGCTCTCGGTGGTTTTCCTGCACATATATCGGCAGGAGAAAAGGTCCAGGTCTTTAGGTCTATGATGCCCTCTGTCCAGCTCTATAAGTTGTGAGACTTGGACACTGTCCGGGACCCTTTGGAGCCACCTGAACTCCTTTGGGACCAGGATGCTTCGCAGGATTATGAGTTACCATTGGTCGGATTTTGTAGCCAATCAAGTACTCTACTCAGAAACTGTTATGCAAAACAACAATAACAACATCAACAATGATATCAATAGTTTCAAATTTTGGCACAAGGCCAGCAATTTCGGTCGAAGGATATGTCGATTACATTGATCCAAGTGCTCAGTTGGTGCTTATTTCATCGACCCCGAAAGGGTGAAAGGTAAAATCGACATTGGCGGAATTTGAACTCAGAACATTAAGACGGACGAAATGCCGCAAAGCATTTTGTCCGACATGCTAATGATTCTGCCAGCTCACAGTTTTATTGTTAATAATAATAATCCTTTCTACTATAGGCACAAAGCTTGAAATTTGGGGGAGGAGGTACTTAATTTATCGACCCCAAAAGGATGAAAGGTAAAGTCAACCTCGGCGGAATTTGAACTCAGAACGTAGCGATGGGTGAAATACCGCCTTGCATTTGTCCGGTGTGCTAACGTTTCTGCCAGCTCGCCGCCTTCATAATGATAATAATAATAATAATTTATTCTTTTATTAGCCACAAGGGTTCACATACAAAACATTAAAAGACATGCAACGACATAAAAAAACAACAAAAATAGGGCGATGCAAAGGGTTTTTGCAGCGTGTAAACAATATAAATAACAATTAAAAATGAAACAAATTAAAATTCCCAATAGGGGAAGCGCTTTAAGGTCCCTGTGGAAAACCCCACAAAAGCCACGGGTACCTGAACAACAGGACAAGAGCCCTTCTCCTTTGATGCCCTTTTTACAGGTGCACGCTTAGAATTGGTCCTTTCACACTTGGTCCAGGTTGTGCCTCTAATATTAAAGTGTATTGGGAAGTGTAAGCAAAGATATAAGACAAATGGTTGGAGGAGATTGGAATAGAATGTCCTGTAGAGCTTCTACAGAAAATTTGCCTGTTAGGGACAGGAAAAGTTGTCAGGAGGGTTCTAACCACTTGAAACACTATTGAAAGCAAGTGGAAGCCTAAGGTTACAGGTAAGTAACCCGCTAGCCACATAAATCCTGCCAGGAAGAAGAACAAACCTGAGTCAAATCAATGATGATGATGATGATGACGGTATATGTATGCTTATACATAGACACACATATATACATCTATGCTTGATACAGTTGTACACCACATTCCACGGCTCTCTCTCTCTCTCTCTCTCT
>NC_043010.1:37638967-37678967 GCF_006345805.1 Octopus sinensis
GATAGGCTGCAAACGCGATATTCAGAAGTACACAAATGCAGTTTGTATTGTGCATAAAGCAATGCACATGTGGATAGATATTTATGCTTACGTGCACCTGTACACGTACAGGAATTTTCCAAAACGTATGTAGCTGAATAAAATGTATGCATGTATGTATGTATGTATGTATGTATGTATGTATGTATGTATGTATGTATGTATGTATGTACGTGCGTATGTATGTATGTATGTGTGAATGTGTGCAAGCATAGGGCTGTATGCGTATGTATGTATGTATATATGTATGTATCTCTTTTACTCTTTTATTCTTTTACTCTTTTACTTGTTTCAGTCATTTGACTGTGGCCATGCTGGAGCACCGCCTTTAGTCGAGCAAATTGACCCCAAAACTTATTCTTTGTAAGCCTAGTACTTATTCTATCGGTCACTTTTGGCGTACCGCTAAGTTACGGGGGTCGTAAACACACCAGCATCGGTTGTCAAGCGATGTTGGGGGTACAAACACAGACACACAAACATATACACACACATGCATACATACATACACACACACACACACAACACACACACACACAACACACACACACACACATATATATTTATATATATATATATACATACATACATATATACGACGGGCTTCTTTCAGTTTCCGTTTACCAAATCCACTCAGAAGGCTTTGGTCGGCCCAAGGCTATAGTAGAAGACACTTGCCCAAGGTGCCAGGCAGTGGGACTGAACCTGGTACCTGTTGTTCGTAAGCAAGCTATTTACCACACAGCCACTCCTACGCCTATAATGTATGTTTGTGAATATATTAGGTATAATATGAGATGTATGCATGTGTGTATATACAAGTGTGTTGTATATATATATTTGTATTTTATATAACATGCATATCTATGTAAACATACATATATGTGCATACACACACACATATATATATACATATTTACACATATATTCTTTTATTCTTTTTTTTTATTTGTCTCAGTCATTTGACTTTGGCCATGCTGGAGCACCGCCTTCAGTCGACGAAATCGACTCTAGGATTTATTCTTTTTAAGCCTATTACTTATCCCATCGGTCTGTTTTGTTGAACCGCTAATTTACAGGGACATAAACACAACAACATCGGTTGTCAAGCGATGATGGTGGTAAGATGGGGGGTGGTGGCAAACAGAGACACTCAAACATATACATAAATACGTATATATGTATATATACACGACGGGCTTCTTTCAGTTTCCGTTTACCTTATCCACTCACAAGGCTTTGGTCGGCCCGAGGCTATAGAAGAAGACACTTGCACAAGGTGCCACGCAGTGGAACTGAACCCGGAACCATGTGGTTGGAAAGCAAGCTACTTGCAACACAAACACTGCTGCATCTATCTATCTATCTATCTATCTATCTATCTATCTATCTATCTATCTATCTATCTGTCTTTTTTCTTTTACTCGCTTCAGCCATGTGGCTGCGGCCATGCTGGAGCATCACCATGGGATATATATATATGTATGTATATATTTATTAATTTATTATATGACGGAATGCACGCATCCATTTCTAAGTAAGATTGTTCTTAATATTAATAATGATGCGCACTCTTAACCTTTCTCTCCCCCTCCCTTTCTCAGCCTTCATTCTTTTGGTTTTCCTTTTCTTCTACCTTACTGTCTCTACCCCTCTCTCTCTCATTCTTCATTCTTTTCTTTACAACCATTCCCTTTTTTTTCTCTCCCTTTCTCTTACTCCTCCTCCTCCCTCCCGTCGTTGACCCGCGACGAGAACTCTACTACTGTCTTTCTGTCCTGCTGCCTTCAAGTAGAGACGGCACTTTCTGTTGCTCCTTCGCCGTTCTCAAAAATAGCGTTCGTAATATTTATCTCGTTCGGCTTAACAGCCCTTCTTGTTTGTGTTACTGTTATTCTCCTTGTCTTGTCTTTTACTGTTATATTTTGTGTCTTTTACTGTTACTGTCTTTCTGTCCTGTTTTTTTACCATTTTTACCCCTCCGCAAAAAATCTCAAATTTTATTTTATTTGATTTTCGCGGGAAGGATTGTTTCATTAAAGTCATGTATCGCCTTGACCTTCGAAACGTGGAGTAGATGAAACAAAGGCGACTGAAGAAGGGGAATTTTCCTTGTATTGTATGTCCTGTACTCTATTTTTTCGTTGTTTAAGAAAAATGTCCATTTCCTTGGTTTTGTGTTTATGTTTTCGGTTCTCATTGTGTTCGACGTTTTTTTTTTGGTGTCCTGTACCCATATATGCATGTATGGTAGGTACGTACATATACGTATGTATACATGCATATGTTTTATTTATTAATTAATTTATTATATATATAAACAATTGCAGCGTGGAAGGTGTTTATAAGCCATTTAAGAGACAGGCAAAACCGTTAGATTCACTTCAACATTTAAATTTAATTTGTCAAAATATTTTCGTCGCTTTGAGACCGCGACCTTTCACTGACAAAACTTTGTCAGTGAACAGGTCGCGGTCTCAAAGCGACGAAAATATTTTGACAAATTAAATTTAAATGTTGAAGTGAATCTAACGGTTTTGCCTGTCTCTTAAATGGCTTATAAACACCTTCCACGCTGCAATTGTTTTCGTTCCAGCACACGATCTCAGATCAAGTCACTCGCTATGCAAGTACATCTCCGTAATATATATATAAATATATATATATATATATATTGTATATAAAAATACATGCATACATGTATATATATATGTAAATATATATGCATATATATATATATATATGTGTGTGTGTATGTGTATGTATACCTGTATGTATTCTTTATTCTTTTATTCTTTTACTTGTTTCAGTCATTTGACTGCGACCATGCTGGAGCACCGCCTTAGTCGAGGAAATCGACCCCAGGATTTACTCTTTGTAAGCCTAGTACTTATTCTATTGGTATGTTTTTGCCGAACCGCTAAGTTACGGGGACTTAAACACGCCAGCATCGGTTGTCAAACGATGTTGGCGGTGGGGACAAAGACGGACACACAAACACACACAGACACAGACACACACACACAGACACACACACACACACACACACACCACACACATATATATATATACATATATATATACATATACATATATACGACGGGCTTCTTTCAGTTTCTGTCTACCAAATCCACTCACAAGGCTTTAGTCGGCCCGAGGCCATAGTAGAAGACACTTGCCCAAGGTGCCACGCAGTGGGACTGAACCCGGAACCATGTGTTTCGTAAGTAAGCCACTTACCACACATCCGCTCCTGCGCCGAATCTACTCTTATTATTTGATTCTTTTATGCTTAAGCCTTGAGGCTGCAGCCATGATGGGACACTGCCATCTGTGTATGTGTATACACACACATACGCACACACATACATATTTACGTATGTATGTATTCCTATACAAATATATATATATATATTATATATATATATATATATACACACACACACATGCATGCTTACACACACACACACACACGCACATATACTCCAGCGCAATAAGTGTTATAACATGTCAGGAGAAATGCGTGTGCATATGTGCGCCTGTGTGTTTGTGTGGTAGTCATGAATGCGTATAACGCTCCTATCCTCTTTCCTCTTGTAAGCGTGATTGTGTGTGCGTGTGTGTGTCTGCGTGTGTGTGTGTGTGTCAAATAAGGAACTAGACTTCTTCTTTTCTCTGTGAATTCCTAGAATTCATGTAGCAAGTGTTTCCTTGCCAGACCTTTGCAAAAAGATACATAACTTCGTCACGTAGCTGGCGAAGAAAGAAAGAAAGAAGGAAAGAAAGAAGGAAAGAAAGAAGGAAAGAAGGAAGGAAGAAAAGAAAGAAGAAAAGAAAGATGGAAAGAGACGAAGAAAAAAAAAAAAAGCAAGAAAGGAAGCGGGGCTGGGAGGGGAATTTGAAGGAACTGGAGACGGAAAAGGCGAAATGGAGACAAGGAACGGGTGAGGTGGATCTCTTGGCCTTAGTCTCCAATTATAATTCCATTCGCACCCGTATAATGATTATACTGTTTTTTTTCATATTAATTTAATTTTTTTTTGTAGCAGAGGTTCTTGACCCTCCTTTCGCGATTACAAATCCTCTACTCCACTAAGTATTGCTCAATATATGTCATCATACCCTCCTCGACAGACTGTCGAAAGCTTCATCATCAACGTCTTCGTCGTCGTTGTCGTCGTCGTCGTTGTCGTCGTCGTCGTCATCATCATCGTCATCGTCATCGCTACCGCCGCCGTCGTCGGGGCCACCACCAAGACCACGACCACGACCACCACGACCACGACCACGACCACCACCACGACCACCACTACCACCACTACCACTACCACCACCACCACCAACACCACAACCACGACCACCACGACCACCACGACGACGACGACGACGACGACGACGACGACTACCACCACGACCACGACCACGACCACGACCACGACCACGACCACGACCACGACCGCGACCACGACGACGACGACCACGACGACGACGACGACGACGACGCACACGACCACCACGACCACCACGACCACCACGACCACGACCACCACGACCACGACCACCGCCTCCACCACCACCACCACCACCACCATCATGACCATCACTAACTCCTCCCCACAGATGTAATATAGTCAACTTGAAATCCAGAAATTTTCAGTATGGAAGACACTTGGCGCTCAAATGATTTAGACTTAGACTCCGATGTCTTTACAGGAGATCAATTCCGCGGAGAAAAGAATGGCGATAAGAGGGATCAAGGTGAACAGGTACGGAAGTAGTTATACATTTCAGTCATTTGACTGCGTCCATGCTGGGGCACCGCATTTAGTCGAACAAGTCGACCCCAGGACTTATTCTTCGTAAGTCTAGTACTTGTGCTATCGGTATCTTTTGCCGAACCGCCAATTGACGGGGACGTAAATTCACCAGCATCGGTTGTCATGCGATGGTGGCGGGGACAAACACAGACACAAAACACACACACACACACATAAACATATATTCATATATACGACGGGCTTCTCTCAGTTTCCGTCTACCAAATCTATTCACATACAGCACCGCCAGTGAAAAATGATTTTGGGGCTCGTCCAGGATACACACGCACGCGTGCGCGCACACACACACATGTATATGTATGTAAGTATATGTATATGTATATATGTGTGTATATATATATATATGTATATGTATTTACATGCACTCACGCCCACACACATTTTAGAACATACATATCTGCTTTGTATGATAAAATTCCTTTAATATAGACATTGTTGTCGCAGATTTAATTAATTTTTAATTACTTTCACTAAAAAAAATGCTTCGTCTTTAGATGAGTTGAGAATTGTATTGTGCAACACACGTGCATCACACACACACACATACGGCCGTGCACATGCACAGGCAAGCTCGTACACGCACATACATATAACCTCTCTTATCCAAATAATTTATTTTACATATTTTTATCTGTGAAGGTTTCTACTCAATTTTTCCTCTAAAATTACTGACGTCATTGATAACAAACACGATGACATTGCCTATCATTATCTCTCTTCTCACCCTCTGTTAAATATGTATGTTTGAATGTATGTATGTGTGTATGCATGTATGTATGTATGTATGTGTGTATGTATGTATGTCAGGTCACTTTCGAGTGCTACTGGGAACATGTATCCCAGCACAACCTGTTGCATGGGCGGCTCGTCAGCGACTGAACCTGCAACCCCACCAAGCTTGCTTAGTAAGGTGGGTGTTTATTGGACACCCTGCGGGATGAAAAACAAAACCCGTCAAAGGGCGGAGGAACTCTTGAGAGTCAGCGGCCATCCAATAAATGTCTTAAGGATGTATCATGCGCGGGGACATAGAAATAATCGGACTGAATACCCGATCGCGCGGTTAAGCCGTTGGGAGTGAAGGACTCCTAGCCTTTGTTAGGGCATCCTTCTAGGAGAAGGTAACTTAGGTAACTGGGATAACTCCGAAATAAAACCTGTGGCTCTGTGGTTACCGATGATGTTGACTTGTTCTTCTTTTCGGATTATGGCTGCTGTTGCTTAGTGAGTGGGATTGACTCAGTGCACAGCCTTTCCTCACTTTAAAAAAATCTTCTTGCATAGGCATTGCACGATAACAACATTGATTAAGCTTCGTGCAATGGCCATACGCGATAACGAGGGTGGCAGCCACCATGTATGTATGTATGTATGTATGTATGTATGTATGTATGTATGTATGTATGTATGTATGTATGTATGTATGAATGAATGCATGTATAACAATCTATTCCAAATCGTTGTTAGAGTGTCTGCATAAGTAGACCGGTTTGTCTATACTGGCATCCAGTCGCATTAGTTATAATAAATGCTTTAACTGAAGAAGGTTTACGTAATGGATGCATTACGCAAACCTGAAACGTGCGTATTAAATTATTTCAAAATATCATTGTGTGGTTTGACTGCATTAAAATGTTTGAATGAGTGAATGAAAGGTAATGTTATTACATATGTGGCATGTATTACATGTGGTATTGTATAAGCAACGTTCGTTTATAGAAACGTTTGTAACATCGATATTTGACTTCTCTTTTCCGCATTTAAATTATATATATATATACATACATACATACATACTTATGTATGTGTATGTGTGCGTGTGTATGTATATATGTATATGTATGTGTGTATGTCTGTGTGTGTGTTCGTGTGTGTGTGTGAGTTTGTGTGTGTGTGTGTATTCACTGATAGCAACGAACGAGAAAAGCACTGTGTAGGAAATATGAGTGCTATAGGTTATTCGGGATGATATTTGTGGCTAGATATGCAAGAGTTTTCACTACATGTTAATAGTTCCCAGACACGGAAAGATTATTTATACGAGCAGACACACCGCCTTCCGTACGATGTTTCTGCTAGTCGCTAAGTAATATTCACACGTATCATTCCCAATTCGCGTAATTTTCTATGTTACATCGAATTTCTCTTTGTGTCCTTTATTCAGCTAATAGTGCTCACTCGCTCAATAAATAAATTTCGAATAACAGCGTGACAGTGTTAGAATTTATGAAGAAATCATATCTGTTGGTTTAACTTAACCGTGTAAAAGTCCATTTTTACCTTTTTAAATTCAACTCACTGAGGTGAGTCATGCATTCAACCTTAACCTATTTACTTATAGCATTGTATGCATGTATTTGTTCTTCAAGCAGAACAAGAAAAAAAATTGAAATTAAAGGTTGAAAATTCGGAAGACCAACATGTGTTTGTATCTCCCCATGTCTATACAAGAAATATTGTTGTTCAGGAACATTCGTAGTGAATGTGAATAATAAATGCTTATTGTGCATATTTATAGCTTCTGCTTGGAATGAGTCAAATACGTTGTAAATATGCAGCGCTTGCATGAAGTAAACCTGCTTGAAAACCTTTAAAAAATACACCAAGCTTAGAGTGTCGTCAGGTTCTAAAGTTAGTGGGAGCGAGCACATACAAAGAGAGAATCCATGATAAATACAAACAATTTTCAACTCATTTCTTCTATTGGGTTGTCAGGAAAGTTCATGCCAATTTTTAAAGGAAAGATAAAGGTCGATAAATACTTGCCATTACATTTTTAATCAACGAAATATGAACCATTTTGTTGCACAATGCGTCTCCATCTTTCCTTTAACTTGAAAATATCTTCTTCCCAGAATTGAGGTGCTTTCATGGCAAAGAATTCATCAAGGTATCTTTTCACGTCATCCAAGGAATTGAAATTTTCACCATTAAGACTATTCTGCAGAGACCTGAATAAGTGGAAATCCGAAGGAGCAATATCTGGTGAATATGGAGAGTGGGGTAACACATCCCAGCCAAGCAGCAGCAATTTTTGTCTGGTTCCCAAAGCATCAAGTGCCGAAAATGAACTTTATTATCTTCCATTTTAAAGGGTTACAGAATTAACAGAGATTATGGGAACATAAATCTTCTTCTACGAAAAGATACTTAAACTGTGCTCTAAATGGAGGTGTAGTCAAATCCTATTTTATGAACTCAGCCATGTTCTAAAATAAGTCGAAAGGTAAGCTATTATAAATCGGCACGAACTTTCCGGACAACTCAATATATTACTCGAATTAATTCGTTTGTTATAATATACGTAAATGTATTCTACAGTCATTAATTTCTCGTTTCACTAACAATGTCATTATGAATGAAACTTAACTACTGATATAGGTGTGATGTGAAAAAGATGAAACTCCACGGGATCGCCCCGTGTCGGGGATTTATGACGTCAGGGTTTGTTTTGGTTCTTCAGATGTTTGCAGTTACCAACACGTCACAGGATATTGAGCAGACAGTTCAAAAACACGGGTGGTTAGTCATATAAACTAATGACTCCAGAGAGTTTTTCCAAGGCCATGCGATTAGCAAAAAGAAAAAAAAAGAGAGAGAGAAAGGAAAATAGAAATTTGATTTTTATCGCTCAAATTAACTAAAGAGTTGAAGAAAAATTGTTGTAAAGGTGCCAATTTTGAAAAGTGTGCACGTGGGGAGCTGTGACTCCCTTGCTCCCCTATTAGCTACTCCAATGACTAGGCCGTGCGCCGCACTAATGTTCTTGATCTTCCCACCCTTGATCTAGTAGAACATTTGAGGCGCAGGAGTGGCTGTGTGGTAAGTTGCTTGCTTACCAACCACATAGTTCCGGGTTCAGTCCCACTTCGTGACGCCTTGGGCAAGTGTCTTCTACTATAGCCTTAGGCTGACCGAAGCCTTGTGAATGGATTTGGTAGATGGAAACTGAAAGAAGCCCGTCGTATATATATATATAGTATATATATATATATATATATATGTGTGTGTGTGTATGTGTGTGTGTGTGTATATGTTTGTGTGTCTGTGTTTGTCCCCCCCCCCACCATCGCTTGACAGCCGATGCTGGTGTGCTTACGTCCCCATAATTTAGCGGTTCGGCAAAAATAGACTGATCGAATAAGTACTAGGCTTACAAAGAATAAGTCATTGGGTCGATTTGCTCAACTAAAGGCGGTGTTCCAGCATGGCCGCAGTCAAATGACTGAAACAAGTAAAAGGGTAAATGAGTGACAGCCAGAAGGAAAGAGAGAGAGAGAAAGAGAGAGAGAGAAAGAGAGAGAGAGAGAGGGGGGGGAAGCACCAGTACTCACTGTTTTTCAGCTGAGTAGCAATGAGAAGGACACAACTCACGGACCAGCCGAGGAATCGAACCCATGCTCTTACGATCATGAGACCAATACCCTCACCACCAGGCCATACACCTTCGAATTACATGCGCACAGAGATGGGAAATGATTATAGTTTTAGTCCCGTTTATCTTATGAACTACGATAACAGGAATAGCAATCTGGACTCCCTGTTATGGATGGAGTAGCTTGCATCATAAACCCGCTTTAATGAGGTGGCGACCTGGGGGCTGAAACAACAACCGCTTCCACCATCCATACCCCAACCATCACCAGCAGTCACACCAGCAGCAGCACCATCACCAGCATCATCAGCAGCAGCACCACCACCACAATAAGCATTATCCCATTACTACTACTACTACTACTACTACTACTACTACTACTGTTGCCGCCGCCGCTGCTGCTACTTTTGGTGCTGCTGCTACTTTTGGTGCTGCTGCTACCATCACTACCACCATCGCCACTACCATCATCGTCTCCATCCTCATCACCCTCCCCACCACCACCACCACCACCACCACCACCACCACCACCACCACCACCACCACCAATGATTTACCATCCTCATCAGCGCCGCTAACACTACCGCCACAAACCCCCCCCCCCCTACCGCCACACACCCCCCCAACACCACCACCATCGCCACCGCCATCATTAGCACCAACACCATCACCACCAGCATCCCTCGCCACCACATTTCTAATAAAGTACCCTGTGCTATTTATAAATCTTGTCATTCGGTGTAAAACTGTTTCTACGTAGAGTGAGTGTTTGCATGTGTGTATGTTTGTATAAGTGCCTGCATGCGCGCGCGTATATATGTGTGTGCGTATGAGTGCGCGCGTGCGTGTGTGTGCGCGTGTGTGTGAGTGTGTGTGTGTTGTGTGTGTGTGTGTGTGTATGTGTGTGCGTGCGTGTATGTTTGCGCGAGTGAGTTACTATTCATGGTTTGACTTAAGTCGCTCTGATCTAGTAGACTTTCCGGTCAAGACATTCCATACATGACCGTCCTGCGAGAAACCGTTTCTAGGGGGTATGTAGAAATGCATTATGTAATGGATCCGTCTCCGACCATACTGATGCTGTCAGGGTGAGATGTGTGGTAAATTTAGTTCCTGTTCCTGTTCCTAACAGGTCAAATGACCCTGCAAGTCTTCCCTCGCCCGCTCTTTGGCGGCTTGTAAGACCCAAATAGCTGGTTGATAGCATCTGAAGAGACGTGTGGAGGTAAGGGTTAGTCGTCTGTACATACCATTGCCATTGTAATAAATATGAGGCGATGGGAGCGGGATGTCGTGGTCCTGTGGTTAAGGGATTCGCTTCTTTGCGTTGTGTCCCTCGGTTCGAATTGAGCAAGTGTTTTCGACTGTGGTTTCGTGTTAACCAATATTTTCTAAGTGGAATTTGGTAAATGTAAACTGTGTGCAAGTACCACCCAATATAATATAATATAATATAATATAATATAATATAATATAATATAATTATAATATAATATAATATAATATAATATAATATAATATATATAATATAATATAGGCGCAGGCGTGGCTGTGTGGTAAGAAGCTTGCTTCTCAACCACATGGTTCCAGGTCAGTCTCACTGTGTGCACGTTGTGTCTTCTAAAAACCAAAGCTTTGTGAGTAGATTTGGTAGACAGAAATTAACAGAAGCTCGTCACACACGCACACATTATATATATATATATAATATATATATATATATATATATATATATTATATATATATATATATATATATATATATAATAATATATGTATATATTATATGTGTGTGTGAGTGTCTTTGTGTTTGTCCCTCCATCACCGCTTGACAGCCGGTGTTGGTGTGTTTACATCCCCGTAACTTAGCGGTTCGGCCAAAGGAAACGATAGGACAAGTACTACGCTTTAAATAATGAGCCCTGGAGTCGATTTGTTCGACTAAAACACTTCAAGTCGGTGCTCCAGCATGACCGCATTCAAATGATTGAAACAAGTAAGAGAATATATAATAAGCACATAAATGTGAAACAAGGTGGAAGAAGAATAGTACTCGAATACCGGTGGTAGAGTAATATGCTTTGTTAATATATATATATATATATGAGGCGGGCTGAAAAGTTCCTGGCTTTAGGTAAAAGAAAATAGGAGGATCAGTTAATTATGATTTTATTCAACTTATTCCCTACTCACCTTCTTTCATTATTGCCCACGAGGGGCTAAACATAGAGGGGACAAGCAAGGATAGACAAAGGGATTCAGTCAATTACATCGGCCCCAGTGCGTAACTGGTACTTAATTTATCGACCCCGAAATGATGAAAGGCAAAGTCGACCTCAGCGGAATTTGAACTCAGAACGTAACGGCAGACGAAATACAGCTAAGCATTTCGCCCGGCGTGCTTAACGATTCTGCCAGCTCGCCGCCTTATTACATATTCTCTACTCACATTCACGCACTTCTTGCAGCGGTCCTTCAATTTTTCTAAACCCTGTACAAGAATTCGGAAGTCTGGGCCTCTAGCCAAGCCTTTTGCGACACCCTGAACGCCAGGAACTTTCCAGCATGTATGAGTGTATGTGTGTGTGTGTGTGTGTGTGTTTGTGTTTGCGTATACTTATTTCCTTGTTTCACGTATTTGATTGTGGCCATGCTGGGGTACCACTTTGAATTTTAGTCGAATGAATCGACCCCAGTAATTACTTTTAAAGCCTGGTACTTATTCTATCAGTTTCTTTTATCGAACCGCTAGGTTACGCGGACGCAAACACACCAACACCCGTTGTCAAGCAGTGGTGGAGGACAAACACAGAGGGAACGACACACACCACACACACACACACACGCACACACGCACACACGCACACACACAAACACACATACACACACACACACACACAAACACACACGCACACATATGTGTAATGGGCTTCTTTCTGTTTCCATCTACCAAATACATTCACAAGGCTTTGGTCGGCTTTAGGTTAGAGGAGAAGATACTTGCTCAAGGTGCTATGCAGTGGGTCTGAACCTGGAACAATGTCGTTGGGAAGCAAGCTACTTATCACACAGACACACCTGTATGTGTTTGCGTATATGCACACACATGTTGTTGCATGTTGGATGGGTCATTTAGCCAGTGTAAGCACACTAACTGGTTTGAATTCACTTCCCAAGATACAAATTTCAGCGTACAATTTTACGCCAAGAATCATGTGAAACAAACACAAAATCTCTCTCTCTCTCTCTATCTGTCTGTCTGTCTGTCTGTCTGTCTGTCCTGTCTGTTTGCCCGTCTGCCTACGAACGCGCGCGAGTATGTATGTATGTATGTATGTATGTATGTATGTATGTATGTATGTATGTATGTAAAGGCGTTTATAGCTTTTCTTGTTGTGCATCAGTGTAGGGTGTAAACATTGCCGAAAAACCGGTGCTCTTTGAACGAAATCCCTTCCCATCATCTATACAGGTACTCCCATAGTATAGACCCGTTAGAAACCTGTAGCTAACGACGCCATTCTTCAATATTGCAATATAGAATAATAAAAGAAGATATAAATAAAAATTGAGGCTTTTGTTGTTAATCTTCAAATAAGTTCTCATCCAACAGACCCGTGACCAAAGGCGTTCCTAACATGACTATTCCATTTCTTTCTCTGGTATTGGGTACCTAGGACTACATAGCCAAAACGTGCGCCTCTTGTTTCGACACCGTAGGATATTAAAGTCGAGGGTAATTAGGCTACTGCTGTTGTTTCTAGCAAGTCTCAGTGTGAATACGTACTTCTTTTTCTTCCTTTATTGAAGCGAGTAGGGTGTGATTTTGAGGTAGATTTGGCTGCCATTTCTAGCATGTGGAGCGATCGCATAGAGGCGATTCTTCTCTTTACGGGAGGTGGTTCACACTTAGCGCTTACGGCAAAACGATACCTTCGTCAATTGCATTTCACATACTACAACACCACCACCACCACCACCAACAGCAACAACAACAACAACAACAACAACAACAACTACTACTACTACTACTACTACTACTACTACTACTACTACTACCATACCCCCTCGAACATCCCGTCCACCACCACTGCTATTAACATCCCTATCACCACTCCCTCTACTACTACTACTACTACTACTACTACTACTACTAACTACTACTGCTACTACTACTACTGCTACTACCACAGCGGTTGCTATTTTGCAAGGAATATAAACAAGACGGGTAGAGTAGGGTAGGTAGGGCCGCAGTGGCGTGATGAAGAAGGAAAGAACGAAAGAAAGAAAGGATGGAAGGAAGAAGGAAAGGTCGAAATTGAACCGAAAACAGAGAGTCGATCCGGGTAGCAGACCCTTGTTTCTGAGGCTACCGGAGTCGTAATATTTACATACAGAAAGAAGGCAGAGTTGAGAGTTCTTAAGTTTTTGTTTTTGTTGTTTGTATTGGATAAATGAAAATACCGGGTAAAGCAGTCTAAGGAGGATAGCAGCGAACGGCAGCGGGTAGCGTCGGACCATTTTCGTATGGGACAGTAACCGAAAAAACAACAACAACAACAACAACACCAGCAAACCCACCGCATACATACGTTAGAAAATTTTTATACGGGATCATTCGAACGGTGGAGTTTCTTCAGTCGCGCGGACACACGGAAACCCTCAGCGGCCAAACAGCATTCACAGAGCCTGCTGCTGCCAGGGAAGGACACATTTAAATAGGAATGCCGAGGATCAAATACCAGCGGTTGGGGCCGTCCCTGGACAACACTCATGCCGGACATGTAACCGCAAGGCTTCAGGATATATTACTTCTAATACTTCTACTGTTGGTCACTTTCTCCGGCCACTCAGTGTCCGCCGAATATGATGATACGAATGGTTTGTACTGTTTTCCTCTAGAAATTCTTTTATATTGCATTTGTGTGTGTGTGTGTGTGTGTGTGTGTGTGTACATGTGCTTGTGTAAATGTATACTCTTTTTACTTGTTTCAGTCATTTGACTGCGGCCATGCTGGGGCACCGCCTTTAGTCAAGCAAATCGACCCCGGGACTTATTCTTTGTAAGTCTCTTTTGCCGAACCGCTAAGTGACGGAGACTTTTGTAAGTCTCTTTTGCCGAACCGCTAAGTGACGGGGACGTAAACACACCAGCATCGGTTGTCAAGCAATGCTAGGGGAACAAACACAGACACACAAACATATTCACACACACTTATATATATATATACATATATACGACAGGCTTCTTTCAGTTTCCGTCTACCAAATCCACTCACAAGGCATTGGTCGGCCCGGGGCTATAGCAGAAGACACTTGCCCAAGATGCCACGCAGTGGGACTGAACCCGGAACCATGTGGTTGGTTAGCAAGCTACTTACCAAACAGCCACTCCTGCGCCTATACATACATACATACAAATGTGTGTATCTATGATTTCTTTACTGCCCACAAGGGGCTACACACAAAGGGGACAAACAAAGGCAGACAAACGGATTAAGTCGATTATATCGACACCAGTGCATAACTGGTACTTATTTAATCGACCCCGAAAGGATGAAAGGCAAAGTAGACCTCGGCGGAATTTGAACTCAGAATGTAGCGGCAGACGAAATACAGCTAAGCATTTCGCCCGGCGTGCTAACATTTCTGCCAGCTCGCCTATATATGTATGTATGTATGTATGTATGTATGTATGTATGTATGTATGTATGTATGTATGTATGTATGTTTGCATGTATGTATGTATGTATGTATGAATGCATGTATGTATATATAAATACATATATGTACGCTTGAATGTGTGAGTGTATATATATATATATATATATATATATATATATATATATATACAATATGTATTTTTTATATAAAATGTATAAACACATACACACACACACATTCACACGTTCCCTCGACTATCGCGGGTTGTGCTTTCCAAAATCCCGTGCGACAGGTTGAAAATCCGCGAAGTAGAAACGGTACTGTCCTGTATATATATATATATATATATATATATATATATATATATATATATATATATATATATATATATATATATATATATATTAGAATGTTTGGAGATGATCTACACGTATTATATTAGGAGAAATGAGGTACTCAGAAATTCGGATGGTTTTATAATTACATATATATATATTTGTATATTACATGTTTTTATACATCATATATCATATATCAATATTAGCGCTTTCGTCCATTCTAGTGGAGTTTTCAAAATGAACTATATATATATATATATATATATATATATATATATATATATACATATTTTTTAATTATTCTTATATAATTTGGTATGCAAGTACTGTGACAGAAGCGGCGTTTCAATCATAGGAAGAATTAGCCAAGAAAGAAGCGGCAAGAAAGGGAGCACCTGATATGTTCGATTAAGCTAAATTGAAAGTCTGCATAGACGAAAAGGACCAAATATATAAATACTAAACAACACCACGGAGGAATCGACGTAGGCTTAAATAATAAACCGCGATAGATGAACCGTGATAGGTGAACAACGATATAGCGAGTGATTACTCTATATATACATACATACATGCATACATACATACATACATACATACATACATACATACATACATACATACATACACACACACACACACACATACATATTCTTTTATTGTTATTTGTTTCAGTCATTTGACTGCGGTCATGCTGGAGCACCGCCTTTAGTCGAGCAAATCGACCCCAGGACGTATTCTTTGTAAGCCTAGTACTTATTCTATCGGTCTATTTTCTAAGTTACGGGGACGTCAACACACCAGCTTCTTGCAGTTTCCGTCTACCAAATCCACTCTCAAGGCTTTGGTCGGTCCGAGGTTATAGTAGAAGATACTTACCCAAGGTGCCACGCAGTGGGACCGAACCCGGAATCATGTGGCTGGTAAGCAAGCCACTTACTACACAGCCGCTCCTATACCTGTATATATATATACATATATATATTCTTTTCTTTGTTTCAGTCATTTGACTGCGGCCATGCATTTAGTCGAAGAAATCGACCCCAGGACTTATTCTTTGTAAGCCTAGTACTTACTCTATCCGTCTATTGGCCGAACCGCTAAGTTACCGGGACGTAAAGACACCAGCATCGGTTGTCAAGCAATGGTGGGGGTGGGAGGTGACAAACACATACATACATACATACATACATATATACATTTCAGTTTCCGTCTACCAAATCCACTCACAATGCTTCGGTCGGTCCGAGGCTATAGTAGATGCCTGAGGTGCCACGCAGTGAAACTGAACCCGGAACCATGTGGTCGGGAAGCAAGCTTCTTACCACACATCCACTCCTGCAAGTATGTATATATCATTTTGATATGTGATTATATATACTCTTTACTCTTTTATTTGTTTCAGTCATTTGACTGCGGCCATGCTGGAGCACCGCCTTTAATCGACCAACTCGGGACTCATTCTTTTGTAAGCCCAGTACTTATTCTATCGGTCTCTTTTGCCGAACCGTTAAGTAACGGGGACATAAACACACCAGCATCGGTTGTCAAGCAATGCTAGGGGGACAAACACAGACACACAAACACACACATGCATACATATATACATATATACGACGGGCTTCTTTCAGTTTCCGTCTACCAAATCCACTCACAAGGCTTTGGTCGGCCCGAGGCTATAGTAGAAAACACTTGCCCAGTGGGACTGAACCCAGAACCATGTGGTTGGTAAACAAGCTACTTACCACACAGCCACTCCTGCGCCTATATATGAGAGTTTATTTTATGAAGATGGTGACTCAATATGTCGTTACTCCAAGTTTCTTGCCAAATGCTGCTTTTCAGAACAATGTATCTTCCACCCTTATGTCACCCGAGATCGATAAAATACGTATTGGGGTAGATAACGAGTATAGCTTAAAAGGTCGTACACCATTATATCTACATAGAGGTACTGAAGCTTATTAAAGGTTTTTTTAAATACACGTATGCCCCTATACACACATTTGTGTATGTATGTATGTGCACACGTGCATACATATATGCATGTGTATAGGTGTAAATACATACGTACGTACATGAATGCATATATGTTTGTATGTATGTATGTATATATGGGCATACATATGCATATGTATAGGTGAGAATACATACATACATACAAACATATATGCGTATATGTCTGTATGTTTGTATGTATGTGTGTATGTATATATATATATATATATATGTCTGTATGTTTGTATGTATGTGTGTATGTGTATATATATATATATGTATATATATATACATGTGTATATATATGTATATGTATATGTATATATATATATATGTCTGTATGTTTGTATGTATGTGTGTATGTATATATATATATGTGTGTGTGTGTATATGTATATATATATATGTATAATATATATACATGTATATATATATATATACATATATATACATATATATTATCTTATATATATGTATATGTATATATATATATATTATATGTATATATATATATAGATATATATATATATATATATATATATATATATATATATATAATATATATATCTATTATAATATATATATATACATGTATTTTAGACACTCACATGTATTATGTTGTTCTTCCGAAGATCTTAAAAAAGCTCTGCTATAATTGTGTCCGAAATGCAAAACGTTTCCTTGAGGTATTTTCACATGCATATTGTAGGTACGATGGTCAGTCTCACTACATTTAATATCTCTCTCTCTCTCCCTATCTATCTATCTATCTATCTATCTATCTATCTATCTATCTATCTATCTATCTATCTATCTATCTATCTATCTATCTATCTATCACACACACACACACACACACACACACACACACACACACACACACACATACACACACACAAAGCTCAATTAAAATACCGCTGATGAAGATGAGCAAACCAAAATTTCGAAATCCCAGTCAACTTTTTCATTTTAAAACTCAATACGTACTCCACTAAAAACTCAATAATGTACTCAATACGTATGTACTCCACTAAAAAGTATTGAGGAATCTTTCAGCTTAATATTATTTGTTTTTAATATACACACACAGACGCATGCACACACGCGCACATACACACACACGTGTATGTATACACACACACGTGTATGAACACACACACACAAGTATGTATATATATATATATATATATGTATATATATACACACGCATACATACTTGTGTGTGTGAATTCTTTTACTCTTACTTTTACTTGTTTCACTCATTTGACTGCAGCCATGCTGGAGCACCACCTTCAGTCGAACAAATCGACTCCAGGTCTTATTCTTTGTAAGCCTAGTACTTATTCTATAGGCTTCTTTTCCTGAATCGCTAGTTTACGGGGATGTAAACACACCGACATCGGTTGTCAAACGATTTGGGTGGGGGGCAATCACACACACACCACACACACACACACGTGCACACACACACACACACACACACACGTGCACACACACACACACACACACATATTTAATAAAGGCGGCATGCTGGCAGAAACATTAGCACGCCGGGCGAAATGCGTAGCCGTATTTCGTCTGCCGTTACGTTCTGAGTTCAAATTCCGCCGAGGTCGACTTTGCCTTTCATCCTTTCGGGGTCGATAAATTAAGTACCAGTTTACGCACTGGGGTCGATGTAATCGACTTAATCCGTTTGTCTGTCCTTGTTTGTCCCCTCTGTGTTTAGCCCCTTGTGGGTAGTAAAGAAATATATATTTAATGCCTGCGTGTGTGTGTGTGTGTGTTAGCATAAGACTAACATACTTCCCAATCATTTCTTAATTAGTCAAGTGGCTGATGTACAAGTCCATTAACCTGAAGTTCGTATGTTCATAATGTTTCAACCGTCAGGCACCTATTTGCAGCTGAAGTAATAGTGGAGGTGATTCGGACTAAATTATCTGTCACAGACACAGGACCGCGCAGTTCTGGTAACAAGATTCAAAACCACAATTCTTAGATTGCTCAATAAACACTCTGACGACCACTCATCCATATACGGCGCTTTATAATGTTGTTATTGCTGTATTTTGTGGAGGCGCAATGGCCCAGTGGTTTGGGCAGCGGACTCGCGGTCGTAGGATCGCGGTTTCGATTCCCAGACCGGGCATTGTGAGTGTTTATTGAGCGAAAACACCCAAAGCTTCACAAGGCTCCTGCAGGGGGTGATGGTGAATCCTGCTGTACTCTTTCACCACAACTTTCTCTCACTCTTTCTTCCTGTTTTTGTCGTACCTGTATTTCAAAGGGGCCAGCCTTGTCACACTCTGTGTCACGTTGAATCTCCTCGAGAACTACGTTAAGGGTACACGTGTCTGTGGAATGCTCAGCCACTTGCACGTTAATTCCACGAGCAAGCTGTTCCGTTGATCGTATCAGTTGGGACCCTTATTGTCGTAACCGACGGAGTGCTCCTACTATTATTGCTGTATTTTAGTATGAGGACACATAACTTAGTTGTTAGGGTGTTGTACTCGCAATTGCGAGATCATGGTTTCAGTTCGTAGACCATGGGGCGTGTTGTGCTGTACTGTTTTGAGCACAGCACTTCATCTCACTTTGCTCTGCTATCACTTCGACTCCTGACGTTTCATACACTGTGCTCCTGTTCAGGCAGCAGTGATTTGATGGAAGGAGTGAACTAATGTACTGCACGTACATTTCACCACTATGAAACAAGTCATTTGTACAGGTTTGTTCAGCAACAGATGGCAGAACCTTCTTTCTTGGACTACGAGAAACCACCATCCTTGCTGTATGTTAGTGACTGACATATTCAGAGGAAGATCAGGGCTCATGACCCTTTCAAAGTCTCGTTCACTGACTGTAGGAAGGGACGAAGTTATTCTCAGACTGGACATCTAGTCAAAGTGCTTGAAACAAAATGGTGTGAGCAAGCGTCTAGAGGATTGTCTTAAACGGGACAATGGATTTGGATTACTGTTTTTTTTTTGCTATATAGGCGTAGGAGTGGCTGTGTAGTAAGTAGCTTGCTTACGAACTACATTGTTCCGGGTTCAGTCCCACTGCATGGCACCTTGGGCAAGTGTCTTCTACTATAGCCTCGGGCCGACCACAGCCTTGTGAGTGGATTTGGTAGACGGAAACTGAAAAACGCCCGTAGTATATATGTATGTATATATATATATATATATATTATATATATATATATATAATATATATATTATATATATATATATATATATAATATATATATATATATGTAGGTGTGTGTATGCGTTTATGCTTCTCTGTTTGTCCCCCAAACATCGCTTGACAACCGATGCTGGTGTATTTACGTCCCCGTAACTTAGCGGTTCAGCAAAAGAGACCGATAGAATAAGTACTAGGCTTACAAAGAAGAAGTCCTGGGGTCGATGTGCTCGGCTAAAGGCGGTGCTCCAGCATGGCCGCAGTCAAATGACTGAAACAAGTAAAAGAGTAAAAGGGTAATATCTAGAGGGAGGAGCAGCATACCCTCATTATTAATGCTCCCAATGGATCTTTGTGAGTTAATACTTTAGAAAAGGTCGGGAAAGGCATGTGAAGGGGTTCTAGAAGGCTAGCATTCTGGGAAGAATGGAAGTACTGAACCTAACGATTAGTGCAAGATCTGGAGGGTTTGACACAATAAGAAGCATGAGAAAAGGGGAGTCAAATGGGTCGGGAATGTTTGGGCGAATGTAAAACAAACCCATCCAGGCTCCAAGGAGCCGAAGCCTTTATCATAGCGGTTTGAAAAGGCAGAGAAAAAAGAAAGCACATCTGTAGTCAGCTGCTGGAGCCTATCTGTGAATGACTGTATGTAAATTAGTTGTTTGACCCTTTTCTAGATGTAATCTTAGATATTTGTATGTATGTACAACGGCAATACCACCCCAGATAAGAGAGCACTACTCCATGGTAGGTCTGGCGCGAGTCTTATAAAGCTGTTGCAGACTGAAGTTTCTTCCGGCGTTGTTGTTGTTGTTGTTAAGCAACAAGACGGGTAAGGGTGATTAGGTGATGGTCTAGGCTTAGGGGCGGGAGACCCCAGACCTTGGGGGAAAAAAAAAACTTTGGTCGTCTTGTTGTAGTCGAGGGTTCTTCGTTGACGCCCGACACCACTGGGAGGTGGCCCTCGAAGTCGCTAGAAATGGAGATCTCCAGGTCCAAATTCTTGAACGGCTTCTTTCGGCGTTGAAGAGAGGGGCCAGTCATTGGAAGACAACTCTTGTTATGGACAGAAACAGTTTTTACTATAGACTTCCGCACGGTTTCTGTCTATTAAATTTTTTTCACAAGGCTTTGATTGACTCGTGGGTTATGTTAGGTGCCGTGATGTAGGATCGTGACCAAAGTTCCTAAAACTCTAATCCTAACTTAACCACACAGCCGTACCTGCATTCAGGGGGGAAAAACCTAGTCAAACCGACCAGTTATTAAAGGTATGCCAGCCGTGCCCATCTAGCATATTTGAGGTTGACCTGGGGTCAAACGACGTCATTGACGCCGCTGCCACCACCACCACCACCACCACCACCACCACCACCACCACCACTGTATGGTGAGGAGTGTATGAGCCGCACACTGGTGTACGAGTGGTTCAGACGTTTCCAAGATGAACGATACGAATTCTCTGCTCAACTTTATCTGTGACGGTCAATGCAACGATCACACGCTACACACCTTCCTTCTAAGCACGGCTGTAAGCAGCAGAAGTGAGCTAGAACGTTGAAACTTAGTGTGCATGCACAGCAGCCTTTAAGGTCAATCTGTGCGAAGCGGCTTTATTGTGCGTGCCTTAGCTTCGTTACTATGCCAACAGTCAGGATACTTATTGATTTGACCATGTACACACAGATATCTCAACAGATCACAAGTCATATATTTTTGTAGTAACTCAACTACTACTGCTGCCCCCAACCCCTCACCACTATTTTAAGAGTTTCAAAACTGTAATATAAAACATGTTATGGATATTTTATACTAATTTATTAATATTATTTTAAGATGAAATTTGTATTTCCCCCCTTAAACAGGATGTCATGAAAGAATTCAAAAAGCATCATCTTCTGAAAACCAGCCATTCGAGGGACAAGCTACCAGGGGTTATGTTATTAACTCCTTGAAAGTACTTAGGCAAATTTCTTCGCAAGAATGTCTCCCCAATGTAATGTATGGGTACACGCTCACATCATGGTGGGTGAAAAAGGGATGCATTGCAAAGTTTAAAATAGAAGAATGTCATCTTGCCGGTAAGTTCTACTTTTGATTTATATTGTTGTTGTCATTGCTGCCGTTGTTTTTGTCGTTGCTGATTTTGTTGCTGTTGTGACTATAGTTGTTGTTGCTATTGCGTTGCTATTGTTGTTTGATGCTACTGTTGATGCATTTGCTGTTGGTGGATGCTGATACTGTCGTTATTTCGGTGCTGTTGCTGTCGTTTTTGTCGTTGCTGATTTTGATGCTGTTGTGACTATAGTTGTTGTTGCTATTGTTGTTTGATGCTACTGTTGTTGTCATTGCTGCCGTTGTTTTTGTCGTTGCTGATTTTGTTGCTGTTGTGACTATAGTTGTTGTTGCTATTGCGTTGCTATTGTTGTTTGATGTTACTGTTGATGCATTTGCTGTTGGTGGATGCTGATACTGTCGTTATTGTTGTTGGTGCCGCAGTTCTTGGTGATGCTGCTTTATTTATTTTTTTTGGTGTCGTCGCTGTTGTGCTGCTGCCGCCGTCGTTGTTTTTGCTGATGTTGCCTGCTACTTCTGTTATCATTATCATCACCGTCATCGTCGTCGTTGTTGCTGTCATTGTTGCTGGTGTCGTTGTTGTGGTTTTGTTGCTAATCTTGTTGATCCTGAAATTATCATTATTATTATTATTATTATTATTATTATTATTATTATTATTATTATTGAGTGAGAGAGCAGTGCATGCCATCAAAGTGACACTGGGGTAAAATATACGAAGCCCAGTATACCCATCATGACTACCGATCTGATAAGGGTACACTAGGCACTTGCATCACAACCATATGTGCGCGACATGGTGATCTCATATCAAAATAAACAGCACATGACCTTGCAGGTAGGGTGCAGTCAGAATTTTCTTTTGGTCGAGTAGCCCATCCCGCTCAAAAGATCTCTGAATAAGGGTTGTTTAAGGATGTTAACTGAAACACCCATGTTTCCAGAGGTGAATTATTAAAACCCCAAAGAATCCCTCTCAACACATGGCTATGATGCTTCCCCACTAATTCTGCTCGTGATCTGAGATGCACACGCATATCGTCAGCCACTAAGGGACATGCTCAACTGGTTAAGGTCAAACAACTGACGAGCAAATCTGTGGTATTGAGCAGAATATTTGCTGTAGCCCATCTTTTATACCAAGACAAAACAATATACATGATAACACTTCCAATCAGTTAAGATCAGAAGCCATGAGAGCCACTGCCTGGTACTGCATCAGGGCTATCATCATCATCATCGCTACTGCTCCTGCACATGGTATTATTCTTGCTACTGAGCAGAGACACATGATCAAAAGCATTCCAAACGTGATCCCCCAGGGCCACATAATCCAGTGCATCACACCTTATCCAAGACTTCGGCATGTGATTACGAAGCGAATTAACCGCTGTCACCTCTAGCAACTGATGCGACCACGCAGAGGCTCCCTCGTAAATAGTTGCCGATTATTTTGTTGCTGTGACTGCTGTTGTTTTTGTTGTTGTTGTTGTTGTTGTTTCTGATATTGCTGTTGTTGATGTTGTCGTCATGATTGTTGTGCTGCTGTCACCCCTTGTCCTTATTTTTGCCGCTTTTGTGGTCGCTTAATTCAAAGTCAATTCGGATTCAGCAGACCTCTAATCAAAAGGCTTTCCAGCCATGAGCATCCCATCTTTTTTTGATTTTCCATACACTATCCTGATGTATCTTTCGCTTTATTAAAAAAAAAGAAAAGGAAGTTTTCGATGCCATTTTTTGTTTTAGTTGAATGAGCGACCGTAAAGAGGTTCTGTCTAATCAGCTCGGGTGAATAGTCGGGTGGATAAAGATCCTTCGATCCATGGTTAATAAAAAACAAACAAACAAAAAAACACCAAAATGCAAAGACAAAACATGTTGGGGATCTTACTGTGAAGTCCGACATACCCGGGGTATTTGTGGTTGCTGTTGTTGTTGATGCTGTCGTTTCAGTCTTCCTGATCCAAGCTCCCCACCAGCTGCTGCTGTCACTACTACTACTACTACTACACTACTACTACTACTACTACTACTACTACTACTACTACTACTACTACTACTACTACTTCGGTTATCAGCGAAGCGTGAATGCAACCACTCGACCTGCTCGTAGTAGCAGCCAAATCTCTCCCAACTCATGCGCTATAATCTTAAAAGTAGGAAGAACGTCGGAGAATTTTGTCATGAATGGCAGGATGGATGGGTGCGCTATGTTTGAATAAAAGGTGGGACAGACGTGGCTGGAATGCTTTTGATCGTAAGTCTATTCAATCATGGTTGGCCTGGGGCTAAACAATTACAAGAACACCAACAAGAGAGAGAGAGAGAAAGAGAGAGAGATGGAGAGGTGGAGGGTGGGGGAGTGAGTGAGGAGAGGGTGAATATTGAGGCAGGGCAATGGAAAAACCTCGTTTTGGCATCCGTAGTGTAGTCAGAAATGTACAGATTTGAGCATTCTCGGCAGATATACCAGCGACAGACTCCGCTTCCTGTCTTACAGGTGGCTAATATGTTTGGTTTAGGCGAGGCTTTGACCCATTTGGATAAAGCCAATGGCTTCTACAAGCACTACCGCCCTCTGGTAAGGACACACTGGATAGTTGCCTGGTATCCCAACAAGTGTATGGGGCCCAGCCTTGCCTAACATTGCCGTTAATACGAGTGGGTGCTGAAAAGTTCCTGGTTTTAAGGGTGTAGCGAAAGGCTTGGTTGGAGGACCAACTTTCCGTGTCCTTTTGCAGGGTTTAAAAAAAAAAACTGAAGCACCGCTGCAATAAGTGTGTGAAACTGAGAGGGGAATATGCTGAATAGAATCATAATTAAGTGAGCCTCCTGTATTTTCTTTTTACCCAAAGTCAGGAACTTTTCAGTACCACCTCGTGAATAAATACTATAGGGTTCAATGCATTTATTTGCCCCCTTGGCTTAAATGTTGTTAAGGCAGCACTGCCATATAGGATGAGCCACCGCGCGACTCGGTAGCGGTGGTTCAGTGCTGACGGTTTCCGACTCGTTCTCAAAAACTTGATTACTTCGATGTACAGCGGTGGATTTACGTACTCTGTTCGTCAAAGTTGTGTCATCACTCACGCCGTACCTTTACGTTTTAGTTCTTTGGTCATCGCTGCAGGAACCCAGAGTCCTTGTTGAGATTTTTTCGCTCGAACTGGGACGCAGGAGGGTCGTGCTGGACATCATAGTAATCGTGATGGTCTGCACTGTACTGAATAAATATGAGCCGATGACATGAGTACGCATTTAACGAGGACAAACTGGTGAGTTTGTAGTTCGATACGGTGGCAAGTCAAAGTTCGGAAGCATTTGGGTCTGTGGAGCGAGGGTCATGTTAAGATGCTTGGTCTCGTTTGCGCGTCAAACCTTTTGGTGTAGAGTGCTTGGGATAAGTTAGATTACTAGCGGGGTTACCAGCGTCACACAGAAATGGGCTGAAAGGAAGCTAAAACAGAATGCACGCGCTTTGATGGCGGATTCATACATCATCCATGATGGGTATATTTTGGCGTAAGACCATTAATTTTGGGGAAGGGCTAAGTTGATTACATAGAACCCAGTGTTCAACTGGTACTTGTTATCGACCTCTAAAGGATGAAACACAAAATCGACCCCGGCGGAATTTGAACCGAATATGAAAGACGGACGATATGCTGCTTGAATTTTGCTCAACGTGATAACAATTTGGCCAGCCGGCTGCCTTGTCCATGTTATTTATTACTGCCGAAATATCTTACCTACCTACCTTCCTATCTATCTATCTATCTATCTATCTATCTATCTATCTATCTATCTATCTATCTATCTATAATACAGGTTACCCGCATTGTTACTCCCCATCCATTTCTCTCTCTCTCATATATATATATATATATATATATATATATATACGTATGTATGTATGCATATATATATGTATGTATATATACATACATAAATACATACATACATACAAGCATGCATATATGCATGCACACACACACGCACGCACACACACACATACACACATACACACACACACAGAGTGACACACACACACACACACACACACAGAGTCACACACACACACGCACACACAGTCTCACATACACACACACACTCACGGTTGACGAGCGTACGACACATTAAGTTGTATAGAGCCGGATCAAGATGGCATTAAATAAGTAATATATATATATATATATCATTACCCGACTTTTCGTCTGATGTCACTTTGTCCAACGTCACTTCGTCAAACGTCTTTTGGTCCGACGTCGTTTTGTACAATGATTTTTTTTTGTCCAACGACTTTTTGTCCAATTTTAAATAAACTCTTTAGAAAACAAGGTGAACATGAAAATCAAATAATAATTGAGAATTCCATTGATAAAATTCAAATAAAATACTGAGGGGAAAATATATTTTAAAAAAGTCATTTTAAAAAAAGTAATAAGATATAACTAATGATTTATTATGATCACTTAAATTATGTGTCACACTCTTCAAAAAATCAATTTTTCTTGTTGACCCATATCCAATGACCAATCTTTTGAGGTGTTCAGTAATTCTTCGACATCGTGTACATGAATTTGACGGATCTCCTCGAAGAATTTTAGTCTTTTTACTTTGAACGAACCCTTCCTCTTCCTTCAAGAGTTTTGATTAGTTTCCAAATATTCAAATGTGCTCCATCCGCCGAACGCTTTATCGCAGAATGAAACCCCTCCGCAGCATTATTTATTCTGGGAAGGTCTTGAAGAATACGCTGATTAACATTCCATATAGCTATCGGGAATGTAGGGGGTTCTCTCCTTCGTCTCTCACAACGTCTATGTAACTCAAGTCGCAGTAAGCCATGAATTCAGTAGGTAGTTCTTCATCGCGTATTAATTCTTCATAGACCTCTTCGACTTCTTCAACGAGTAGGAAGGCTAATGCTGAAAAACATCGAATTTTAAGACAGAATTCAGAGTCTTTATTGTATTTTTCTTTGGGGCTTTAATCTGCGATTGGCTCAAATGAATCAAGCATGCAACGGTAGATGAAATAGGGAATGATGAATTAAATACCTTATGAACTGCAACTTCGAAATCTGCTATGAGAGCTAGCGGATATGCATTGGGTTGCATAATTTTCAATTGCAGAAAATACAAAGAGCCGTGGAAAACTGCTACCTTTAATTTGTACACGAATGCTTAACAGTTGAATCCACTGTTCTGGCACAATTTTGAACGTTCCATCACATGCCCATGACGATATGATGCTATATCCTGAAGAGACCTTTCTGATGCAAATACTAGCATGCACTGTTGATCCTCGATACCCGAATCGTATCTTAGAAACTGTTCGCCATTATCAAGTTTATGATATTCTTCAGGTATTTCAAAACCCGCACTAGCCCATGGATTACCGGGAAATCTAGAATTTTTTTCGTCTGCACCTTTGAATAGACCTTGAAAGTACAGGTAAACGAGGAAGTTGAGAGCAATTATTTTCTATTAGTTGCGTAAACTTAGCCGCTCTTATGCTACGCGAACTTTTTGCTGTTTTCCACCGCTTCATGCTTTATTTCTGCAACTGCTTTTCTAGCATTTAACGAATCTACATCAGCTGGATGAAGGTACTCACTAGAAAAATAATTTTCGGCTCCTTCTTTCCCGTTACCGTGTGAATTCGCACTGACCACAGCCTTCTTCTCTCCCATCTCCAGCATTCTTTTCCTAGTTTTGTATTGCTTAAATGAAAGTCGTAGAAGTGATTACTTTCATCAACTACTTTTCTTTTGTTTTTGGTCGATACTCTGAACTTTGTCATTTCGGAATGGGTAAATTAAAAATGTGTACACTAAATTTGCAGCACTCTCTATACACAGCACCGTACTTAAGAGAGAGAAGGAAAAAGAGAAAGTAAAACTGTTAACAGAGAAGGAAAAAGGAACGATAATAACAATCCTATAATGTGGCTCGTTATAGTTCTGTGAATATATCATTAGAGATAATTCACCTTGTTTTCTAAAGAGCTCATTTAAATGTGGAAAAAAAGTCGTTGGAGAAAAAAAAAAATCATCGGACAAAAAGACGTCGAACCAAAAGACGTTTGACGAAGTGATGTCGGACGAAAAGACATAGCCCCATATATATATGCACACACTCAATTCTCAACCGTTTGTCTATCATATACTTCTTCAGCCTTTCTGTATTTTGCTATTTGCCCCATTACTCTCATGAAAGATATGCACAAAATAATCTCTCTCTTTCCCAACCGCTCTTTTTTAGATAGCGTGTTAGCACTATCACAAACCTGTTGAAAAATTTTCTATGTTCTATGATCATTCAGGTTTTCTGGATTATTGATTATTTGCTAAATGGCTTCTGGTCTTGATGCCAATATGTTCATAGAGTTTTGGTTCAAATATATATTCGTGCAATACATTAAACCTTCAATGTTTAGGATATTCCACGATTCGACATTGAATGATATTGCGGGCTGGGGCGGGGGATGAGGGCGACGTCTACGTAAGTGTCAGTCGCTGTAAATGAATGGAATATAGCTTTCCCTTCGGATACGATGATGTGTGACCTGCATAATCAGCTTTCCTAAATGGATTTGTACGAATAAGGCGCATGAGTGGGTGTGTGGTAAGAAGCTTTCTTTCCAACCACATGGTTCCAGGTTCAGTCCCACTACGTGGCACCTTGGGCAAGTGTTTTCTACTATAACGTCGGGCCGACCAAAGCCTTGTGAGTAGATCCGGTAGAGGGAAACTGAAGAAGCTTGTCGTATATATATATGTATATATATGTATGTATATATATATATATATATATATATATATATATATATATATTATATATATATATATATAATATATATATATATATATATATATATATATATGTTTGTATATATATATGTATATATGTAAGTATGTATGTAAGTATGTTTGTATGTAGGTATATATGTATGTATGTATGTATGTATGTATTTGTGTGTCTGTGTTTGTTCATCCCACTATCGCTTGACAACCGGTGTTGGTGTGCTTACGTCCCCATAACCTAGCGGTTCGGCAAAAGAGAACCGATAGACTAAGTACTAGGCTTACAAAGAATAAGTCCTGGGATCGATTTGTTCGACTAAAGGTGGTGCTCCAGCCTGGCCGCTGTTCAAATGGCCGAAACAAGTAGAAGAATGAAATAATACAAATGAAATGAAAAGCAAAATGGATTTGAAGTTTCTTAATTGGGAGGTTCATCAAAATGAACTTCCAATTTAATGGAATTCGGAATTTAAGAATTTAGGACTGATATCTTAATTGCCACTCGACTAAAGAAACTGGCACTCCGTCGGTTGCGACGACGAGGGTTCCAGTCGATCCGATCAACGGATCAATCTGTTCGTGAAATTAATGTGCAAGTGGCCGAGCACTCCATAGATTCATGTACCCTTAACGTATTTCTCGGGGAGATTCAGTGTGAAACAGAGGCCGGCCCTTTGAAATACAGGTACTACCCATTTTTGCCAGCTAAGTAGACTGGACTAACGCGAAGTGAAGTGTCTTGCTCAAGGGCACGACTTGTCCCTGGGAATCGAACTCACAACCTTACGATCGTGAGCCGAATAGCCTAACCACTAAGTCACGTACCCTCTCCGCACCTTGATTAGATTAGAATTAATTGCCGAATTCCGCACTTTCTGCCATTGTCGTCGTTGTATGTAGCGTAAACATGTGGTATAAGCATCACTATCTTTCAAAATCCTGCTGCATTCCACATGGAATTTTTGGTCCTCCAAAGTCGTCTTGGTGTATAAGTCGACCCACCATTTTTTGGCTGTAAATTTTAGCTTGAAAAATTCGACTTGTATGCCGGAAAATACGAGAGCTAATTGGTCTTTTATATTTGACAATTCCCAATTGTTCCCTTGACCATTCTTGAACTTTTGACTTTAAATGGGGGAAGCTGTGATTATGCTTGCAAAGACGATAGATATTATTTATATTCATGTTTGGAATTATCTTTTGAAACCTCCGTCATTGTTCTGTGATTCAGATTGTGTCATACGTACTCGATCAGGGAGCAATCCTTATTTCGTCCTCACTTTCCACCCTGCGACACCGGGCTTTCGTATAAAACTTGTTAGTCTATGGAAGCAGACATCCTACCACCCCTGCCGGCCTGGTTCCACTTTATTCTACAATGAAACGATGTGGTGGCTTGACAAAGGATGCGAGGGCAGGTTTCAAATTCTTGAATGCCCCTTACTTCCGATCGATTACGGTAAGTTTTTGGCTCTTTATATACATATAAAGGCGCAGGAGTGGCTGTGTGGTAAGAAGCTTGCTTCTCAACCACATAGTTCTGGGTTCAGTCCCACTGCGTGGCACCTTAGGCAAGTGTCTTCTACTATAGCCTCGGGCCGACCAAAGCCTTGTAAGTGGATTTGGTAGACGGAAACTGAAAGAATCCTGTCGTGTACATATATACATATATATATATATATGTGTGTGTGTGTGTGTGTGTGTGTGTGTGTGTGTGTTGTGTGTGTGTGTGTGGTGTGTGTGTGTGTGTGTGTGTGTGTGTGTGTGTGTGTGTGTGTGTATGTATTTGTGTGTCTGTGTTTGTGTTTGTACCCCCACCATCGCTTGACAACTGATGTTGGTGTGTTTACATCCCCGAAACATAGCGGCTCGGCAAAAGACAACCGATAGAATAAGTGCTAGGCTTACAAAGAATAAGTCCTGGGCTCGATTTGTTCGGCTAAATTCGGTGCTCCAGCATGGCGTTAGTCAAAATGACTTAAACAATAAAAGAATATATATATATTTGATCGAGGTGGCAGTCGATTTTCTGAAAGAATCTAGGAACCTATGTTTCCATTGGTTTGGCAAATAGCTGATATTATTCTACAGTCGCAGCTCCTGGTAGAAGCGTTAATGTTTTTCAGTATCAGAGACGAGATTTGAACATAAATACTCTAAACAATTCCGCTTATCCACCGCCCTGATCTGATATTTGTTTTTTATCGTGCTCGAAAGGATAGAAAGACAAAGTTGATCTTAACGTAATTTGAATTCACACCGCAGAGAGTCAGAAAAAATATCGCGAGTCATTCTACTCAACACCGTTAAATTTATTTCATGAGGAGTCAAAATTTTCGTCGCACAGCTGCGACCTTTTCACTGACATAACTGCAACTACTTGAAACTTTGTTAACAGTCAATTCTGAATGAGGTGGTTTTTTTCTTTTCTTCCTTTTATTCTAGTTTGAGCTTAGAGACATGTGTGTTCGTTGTACTTACGTACACTGACTCTCATCCCATCGTATCATTTGCTAATCGGTTAATCATTTTTAGTTTACACACACACACACACACGCATATATATGTGTGTAAATAAGTATATAGTTAAGTGCAACCACATTTGTAAGTTCATATTAAAGCTTTTTATATTCATTACTATTGCTTACTCTTTAACATTTGTCCATTCAACAAAACATCACAAACACCTCTAGTACCTCAATACTTAATTTCTAAAAGTATGTTCCCCGTCTTTGTACACATTAAAGTATATAGCAGAAATTTCTATTGGGTTGTCCGGAAAGTTCGTGCCGATTTATAGTAGCTTACCTTTCGACTTGTTTTAGAACATGGTTGAGGTCATAAAACAGGATTTGACTACACCTCCATTTAGAGCACAGTTTAAGCTATCTTTTCATGGAAGAAAGTTTATGTTCCTATAACCTGTGTTAATTCTGTAACCCTTTAAAATGGAAGATAAGAAAGTCCATTTTCGGCACTTGATGCTTTGGGAATCAGGCAAAAATTGCTGCAGCTTGGCTGGGATGCGTTACCTCACCCTCCATATTCACCAGATATTGCTCCTTTGGATTTCCACTTAATCAGGTCTCTGCAGAATAGTCTTAATGGTAAACATTTCAATTCCTTGGATGACGTGAAAAGATACCTTCATGAATTCTTTGCCATGAAAGGACCTCAATTCTGAGAAGAGGGTATTTTCAAGTTAAAGGAAAGATGGAGACGCATTGTGCAAGAAAATGGTTCAAATTTGGTTGATTAAAAATTTAATGGCAAGTATTTATTGACCTTTTTCTTTCGTTTAACAATCGGCACGAACTTTCCGGACAACCCAATAATTTCCAAGACTTAAACCACAAAAGAAAAATTTAATAGTATGATTTTGTGAGTTATTAAATGCGTCCTTGGTGATGTAGTGTGTGTATGTATGTATTTATGTCATTATTCAGTTTATTTCAAGATTTCTTGCCAATAGGGAAAGAGTCGGTTTCTAATCTCGATCCAAGGCTCCTTCATTGAAATGTCAACATCAACAGCAGGGTATTTTTGCTTGTGTGTATGAATGTATGTATGTATGTACAGATTTATATGTTTTATGTATGTATTCTCATGCATATAATTGTATATCTAGATATGCTCATATATATTTAAATGATAAACGTCTGGAAAGTTGTACTTGTATGTATGTATGTATGTATGTACGTACGTACGTACGTGTGTGTGTGTGTGTTTTGAATAGGATTTGATGCAAATTTTGACAACCGATGTTGACTCTTTTTAACATTTCATGTGGATCATTCGATCAAATCCTATTCAAAACATATACTACTCTGAGCCATGGACTCCCTATAAAAATAAGGCAAGCTTCAAACACTAGCCAGAAGCAAGACATCTGCGACATAAGCCACATCTTATACCTTTGGATAATGGAACAACAAATTAAACATCCAACATATATTCTAATTTCTATTCGTATATTTCCCTTTATACCTCCTGTATCTCTCCCTTTCCAAAATAACTTCTTATATTGAACTCTATCATTTTCTTCTATCTAACTCTCTCATATCGTCTCTGATAAGATGGGATGTTTTTATATCCACGAAACAGCTGTAGGACTACCTATCTCTTTATAAAATGTCCGAGAAATTTCACACTGCTTTGGCTTAGTTGTTTCATTTTTTTAAAACATATGTATGAGTGTCTGTCTGTCTGTCTGTCTGTCTGTCTGTCTGTCTGTATGTATGTATGTATGTACGTATGTATGTATGTATGTATGAATGTATGTATGTATGTATGTATGTATATATAAATTTTCTTTCTCTCTTTCTTTCTCCTTCTGTTACTAGTTTCAGCTTGAGGCAGTATTTATTTTTGGTTTTCTTTATCGTTGCCTTTTTTCCAACACTCGACATAAACCCCACTGCCCACCTACTGTTTCTGAGCTTCGTATTCATAATATCATCCGTCTGTCGCTCATTTGGCAAATATATAAATAATCGTCATTATTGTATTTTTCCAACAGCCTTGACACCAACTGAAGCGCCCGGAGGGAGTCTGGAAGTAAACGAAAATCACAAGAGCAACAGGAAGCATTTTAAATTCGACGCCGACACTATATCCCCGGGCTATTACCCGAGCGAAAGAAGGAAAACCGTACAAGAGAGGAGAGGCAACGATCGAAAACAACAAACACACGAAGTAGAAGCTTCCGGTAACGTTCATCCACTTACAATGGAGAAGAGTGACACAACCACTGCCAGCCGTCAAGAAGGCAACAGCTCTCCAGCACTTTTGATCACGACGTTGTTGTTAGTTGTCGCCCTTGGAATACATATGCTTCTGTAACTGTATATATATATATATATATTAAAAAAAAAATGCAAATATAGTAAAAATATCAAATAAAACAATAAAAAAGCAACAATAACTAAACAGAAACGAAATAAAACGAGGAAAAAAATATCTAATCATTTATCTATTCATCTTTTATCTTTGACTTATTTCAGCCATTGGACTGCGGCCATGCTGGGTCACCGCCTTGAAGAAATCAATCTCAGTTCTTTCTCTTTTATTAAAGGCCTGGTACTTATTCTATCGGTCTCCTTTTTGACGAAGCGCTAATCATGGAGACGTAAACAATCCAACATCGGTTGTTAAGCGGTGGTGGTAGGACGAACACACACAAAAACACATATACATACATACATACATACACGAACACCTACCTACCTACCTACTACCTACCTACCTACCTACCTACCTACCTACCTACCTACCTACCTACCTACATACCTAACTACCTACATACCTACCTACCTACATATATATATATATATATATATATATATATACATACATATGACGGGTTTCTTTCAGTTTCCGTCTTCTAGATCCACTCACAGGGCTTTGGTCGACCAGAGGCTGAAGTAGAAGACACTTGCCCCGGGTACCACGCCGTGGAAGTGAACCCAGAACCATATGGTTGGGAAGCAAGCTTCTTAATCACACAGCCATGCCTGTGCCTGTTTCCACGCCTACTTCTACTGCAACGCCTTCGCTTGTTGCCACGGCTGCATTTGTAGCCATGCCCGCGTCTGTAGCCACGCCCGCGTCTGTAGCCGCGCCTACTGTGTATTTTGTTGTAGAATTAACCGTGAAAGGATGTGCGTGGTCATTTCTCCTTGTGTACCTTAGAAGAGGCTAGTGTCTGATTTCAAATCATTTCCCTCTTTATGTTCATTTCAAATGGTGTCGTGTGACGAAGAGGAGCACACTGTAAGAGGAAATGAAAGGAACGAGAAAGCCAGAATCGAAAGCTCTCCGCCTTTCGTTAAAAGAACGAAAAAGAAAAAAATAATAGTCCTTTTGCAAAAGAAACACAACAGCCATCGTCACTCCTTTGCCAACAGCAGCAGTAGCAGCAGCAGCAGCAGCTGCTTGGAGGCAAACAAAGCTTCCAAGACTATAGTCACAACTAACCACCATGAATTATCTCCCTTAGCTCAATAACGTTTAGATCGCACGCGCGCGCACCCCCTACACGCAATAAGCATTTTCCTTTAATGACCCGTCAAACTTGGAGAATCCTGACACCCTTGAGATTGTCTTCCCTTTTCGTATGGAGTTTTCCCCAGTTACCATTTGGTTATTTGGCGAAGATAATTTTGATAAAGCAACAACTGTTAACCTGGCGAGTGTTAACATACGTCAGTAATAAAGGCGGCGAGCTGGCACAAACGTTAGCACGCCGGGCGAAACGCTTAGCGGTATTTCGTCTGTCGTTACGTTGTGAGTTCAAATTCCGCCGAGGTCGACTTTGCCTTTTATCCTTTCGGGGTCGATTAAATAAGTACCAGTTACGCACTATGGTCGATATAATCGACTTAATCCGTTTGTCTGTCCTTGTTTGTCCTCTCTGTGTTTAGCCCCTTGTGGGTAGTAAGAAATAGGTATTTCGTCTGCTGTTACGTTCTGAGTTCAAATTCCGCCGAGGTCGACTTTGCCTTTCATCCTTTCGGGGTCGATTAAATAAGTACCAGTTACGCACTATGGTCGATATAATCGACTTAATCCGTTTGTCTGTCCTTGTTTGTCCTCTCTGTGTTTAGCCCCTTGTGGGTAGTAAAGAAATAGGTATTTCGTCTGCTGTTACGTTCTGAGTACAAATTCCGCCGAGGTCGACTTTGCCTTTCATCCATTCGGGGTCGATTAAATAAATACCAATTACGCACTGGGGTCGATATAATCGATTTAATCCGTTTGTCTGTCCTTGTTTGTCCTCTCTGTGTTTAGCCCCTTGTGGGTAGTAAAGAAATAGGTATTTCGTCTGCTGTTACGTTCTGAGTACAAATTCCGCCGAGGTCGACTTTGCCTTTTATCCTTCGGGGTCGATTAAATAAATACCAATTACGCACTGGGGTCGATATAATCGACTTAATCCGTTTGTCTGTCCTTGTTTGTCCTCTCTGTGTTTAGCCCCTTGTGGGTAGTAAAGAAATAGGTATTTCGTCTGCTGTTACGTTCTGAGTACAAATTCCGCCGAGGTCGACTTTGCCTTTTATCCTTTCGGGGTCGATTAAATAAGTACCAGTTACGCACTGGGGTCGATATAATCGATTTAATCCGTTTGTCTGTCCTTGTTTGTCCCCTCTGTGTGTAGCCCCTTGTGGGCAATAAAGAAATAAGAAACGTTTGCACGATGGAACAACTTGAAAGAAGCTTGTCGTATATGTGTGTGTGTGTCTTTCTGCCTGTGTTTCTCCACCCCCACCATCGCTTGACAACCGATGTTGGTGTGTTTACGTCTCCGTAACTTAGCGGTTCGGCAAAAGAGACGAATAGAATAAATACTAGGCTTACAGAAAATTAGTCCTGGGGTCGATTTGTTCGACTAAAGGTGGTGTTCCAGCATGGCCGCAATAAAAAAACCGAAACGTGAAAAAAAGTAAATGTATACATATGTGCCCGCAGCCGGTGTTTTAGGCGATTGCAGCCCCTATCACCATATACGTGTACATTTATGTGCTTTTAGCTCTTATTTCTAGCAATGGAAGTGCCTTGACATCTTTAATCACCTTCAGTAACGTTTATATTTTTTCTTTATGCTATCGTTTTTGGCTAAAAGAGTGGCTGTATGGTAAGAGGCTTGTTTCCCAACCACATGGTTCCAGGTTCAGTCCCACTGCATGGCAACTTCGGCAAGTGTCTTCTACTATAGCCTTGGGCCGACCAAAGCCTTGAATGGATTTGGTAGACGGAAACTGAAAGAAACCCGTCGTGTGTGTGTGTATGTGTGTATGTGCGTGTGTGTGCTTGTGTGTGTGTGTGTTTGTGTATCTGTGATTGTACCCCCCCCACAATCGTTTGACAACCGATGTCGGTGTGTTTACGTCCCTGTAAACTAGCGGTTCGGCAAAAGAAGCCTATAGAATAAGTACTAGGCTTACAAAGAATAAGTCCTAGGGTCGATTTTTTCGACTGAAGGCAGTGCTCCAGCATGGCCGCTGTCAAATGACTAAAACAAGCAAAAGTAAGAGTAAAAGAATTCATACAAGTATGTATGCTGTGTGTATATATATATTATATATATATATATATATACATACATACTTGTGTGTGTGTATATATATGTAAATACTTTTACCATATATAATATATATAGTGGCTGCGTGGTAAGTAGCTTACTTACCAACCACATGGTTCCGGGTTCAGTCCCGCTGTTTAGCACCTTGGGCAAGTGTCTTCCGCTATAGCCTCGGGCCGACCAAAGCCCTGTGAGTGGATTTGGTAGATGGAAACTGAAAGAAGCCCGTCGTATATATGTATATATATGTGTGTGTATATGTTTGTGTGTCTGTGTTTGTCCCCCAACATCGCTTGACAACTGATGCTGGTGTGTTTACGTCCCCGTAACTTAGCGTTTCGGCAAAGGACGACCGATAGAATATGTACACTAGGCTTACAAAAAATAAGCCCTTGGGTCGATTTGATCGACTAAAAGGCGGTGCTTCAGCATGGTCACAGTCAAATGGCTGAAACAAGTAAAAGAGTAAAAGAATTAAAATATACACATACATACATACATACATATATATATATATATATATATATATATATATATATATATATATATATATATATATATATATATATATATAGATATATATATCTATTATATATATATGTATATATATATGTATATATATGTATATAATTATATATATATATCTATATATATATATATATATATATATATATATATATATATATATACTATATATATACCTATATATATAATATATCATATATATATATATATATTATATATATCTATATATATATATATATATCTATATATATATATATATGGGAAACTAAGGCAGTGTGGCTGATATCGAATAACATACAATCTAATTGCAATGCTGATAAATATAATTTCCATTTAAAACTTTGCATTTCCCACCCCTGTCTGAAAACCATTTGGCATTCACCAATCTCCCAAAGAGATTTTATTTGTTTTATTAATTTGAATGCGACCATGCTGGGGCACTACTTTAAAGGGTTTCGTTTAAGACTCCAGTACTTATTTTATTTTAAGCCTGGTACTCATGCTTTTTGTGGGGACGTAAACAAAGGAAGATCGGTTGTCAAGTGGTGTTGGGGGACAAGCACAGTACTAATGCGCGTACAAGCGTACAAACACACACACACACACGGACGCAGCACCAGTCTCTATAATTTCTTATGGGGGTGGGGGCCTAACACCATCAAAAGTACTGGAGAAAAAAAATCGCCAAACAAAAATACAAATCCAACATTCAGAGAAATGAAACAAAGCTTTTCATTCTAAGGGAGAGAACTCTGACGGAAAGCACGTTCTCACCCGCACTTTTTATGGGGTTGGCAACTAAGTTTTCACCGTTTGTATTTTTTTAAATTTAAAGTTTTTAAAAGGTTTAATAAAAAAAAAAAAAAAAAACAATTAATCAATCAATAATGTATTCATCTTTGTTGTTTACAACTTCTTCCGAATGTTCAACAAGATTTTCAATATCTCGGTAGAAATCACCCGATTTCGACTCGAAAAATTGATCCAGCCAAGCTCTCAATTCTGCATCAATATTGAACGAAACTCTGCGCATAGCATTTGAAAAAGATCGAAAGAGGTGGAAATATGTTAGTGCCAAATCAGGTGAGTATGGCGGGTGTGGCAGCACTTCCCAGCCATGCATTTGAATGGCTTCCTTGGTCATACTGGTGATATGAGGGCGGGCATTGTCATGCAGCAGAATAACTCCATGCTGCCGATTAGGTCTTTTCTCTTGAATAGCCGTCTTGAGTCGTTCCATCTGTTGAACATAGAGTTCCGGGTTGACCGTTTGGTTCCGTTCAAGCAATTCGTAATGGATAATCCATTCCCAGCCCCACCGTACACACAACATCGTTTTACGCGGAAGAAGATCTTGTTTCATGCGCGGTGTTGCTTATTTACCGGGGCTAAGCCATTCCTTGCGCTGCTTCATATTGATGTACAGGCACCATTTTTCGTCACCAGTAACGGTTCGGTAAAGAAATCGTTGCTTGTGTCATGGGTTGAGCGGTGACGAGCAAGCAAACCAGCGGAGATTGTGGCTCGTTGATTTTTGTTGTTGTTACTTAAAGCATGCGGAACCCATGCTCCATACTTCTGAGCTTTTCCCATCAAATGAAGATGCTTCTCTATAACAGTGTAGGAGCATTCCGTTTTCTCTGCCAGTTCCCTTGTCGGTTGACGAGAATTTTCGTGTAAAAGTTGATTTAATCGCTCTTCATCGAACTCAACTGGACGGCCGGAACGAGGTGCGTCTTTGAGGTCAAAATTTCCATTTTTGAATTTGGCATACCAATCCCGAGCGGTTCTTTCAGCTATGGCACCTTCTCCATACACAGCACAAATGTCGGAAGCAGCTTTTGCGGCTTTAGAACCTTGATTAAAAGCAAAAAGAAGGTGGTGTCGAAAATGCTCGTTTTTCTTAACTTGACATTCCATTTTAATGATATGAAAATATACAAAAATTAACTAAAATTAACTAGAAAAAAATAAACAACAAAATAGATTCCAAAATGATTCAAAAATAGAATTCTCAGAAAAAAAAAAAAAGATTTCAAAATTTAAAAACGCAATAAATTCC